>NW_007728733.1:0-11896 GCF_000696425.1 Galeopterus variegatus | reverse complement strand
CTCTTGGAGAGTAAAAGTTCTGTGGCAGACAGACCTAAGACAGGAGATATTCTTATAGAGAACTAGCTGATTTATCTCCTTGCAAGATGGCCCGAAGTAGACCCTCTGACCTACCTGAGATTCTAGTTTCATGTATATCACTTTGCTTATGTTCTCCATTTCATAAGACAGTTTTGAAAATCAAGACAAATCCATTTACTAAAACTCAAACGTATTTTCATAAATTTAAGTGTGCAGAGATACTTTATCTGAGTTCCTGTAAAAGAAAAAAAAATCTTTGTATATGAAAACTACTGATCCTCGTGGAAAACCCACAGCAGGCATATTTCAAGTGCTTCACATGAAAGCAATACTCTTTAAGAATTAGGAGAATAACCCCTCACACAGCAGCTAACCTGAGTATTAGTCATCTATTCAACTGCAAGAAAGAGAACCAGGACAGTTAGTGACACTGGGAGGAGGTTGCTACAAGTGGTAAACTGTGAAAGAACAGATGTGCAAACATCTGGCTTTGACATCTCAAGCTAATCCTACCACATGATAGAGAAAAGTGTATACACATTTATTTAATTATGTGTTAATGAATATTTTAGATGATTTGCCTAGATAGAATAATTCTAACATATGTGTGTCTCCATTTTGTTCTTTTCCTGAATACTTCCTTAGTAAAGGCATAATTTTGAGTGGGACTTGCTAGGCTATTGCAGTCGTCCCCCAAATGCATCCATCAAAATCACCCAGACGGCTTGAAAATGCACAGATGGCTGGCACCTACCTTCAGACTTGCAGGAGTTCTGGAAACTGCATTTCTAACATGATCTCAAGTGACATCAGTTATCACTGATGCTGTGGTCCCAGGATCACACCGAAAGATCTCTGGGCTATAGCAACCACAAACGAGCTCCTGTCATGGGCTTGACACTGCACATTAGTAGCCCACTAAGTGATCCCATGCTCAATGGGGAAACTTTTGAACTCTAAGACATCAGTAACTATCAAGCTCTCCTTTATTGCCGAAGCAGCTACAATTGCCAGCCAACCTTTCTCTGTGTTGATTTATTTTAAGAAGCTATGCTATGGGGAAGGAGAGCTTGGGAGTTGCTGTCCAATGGGTATAAAGTTTCAGTTATACAAAATGAATGATTTGCTAGGCTGCATTATGCTAATAGTTAACGATATTGTATTGCAGACTTAAAAAGTGAACAGGGTAGACCTTGGGTTAAGTGTTCATATCACAATAAAAAAATGATAAAGGAGATTGTAGTGATGGTGTCTTAGTTGGCTCAAGCTGCTATTACAAACTGCCACAGTCTCAGTGGCTGTAACAGCAAACATTTCTCACAGTTCTGGAGGCTGGAAGTCCAGGATCTAGCATGGTCATGTTCTGTTGAGGGCCCCTTCCAGAAGGTAGACAGCCTATGTCTTGTTGTATCCTTGCATGGTGGAAAGACAGCAGGAGAGCTCTCAGTCTCTTCTTATAAGAGCACTAATCCCATTCACATCGGCTCCACCCTCATGACTTAATCACCTCCCGAGAACCCCACCTCCTAGACCCATCACCAGGAAGATTAGGGTTTTAACATATGAATTTTGGGGAAAAACAAACATGTAGTCCCTTGTGTATGGAAACTGTCTTCTGAGACATGATGCATCATTAATAAGCCATATCACTACCTTAGAGTCTGCCAGAGCTCCCTAGTCAAAAGCTGTCTGCTTGTTTAGCAAAAAAAAAAAAAAAAAAAACACCAACAAGCTTTTTTAAAAAATAAAAGTACATGTGCTCTGTTCAGAATAATGTTGGAATGGTCAGAAGAAAAGATCTATTTTCTATAAAACAGAGCCAACAAGGACTTCTTCTGATCTACAGAACTGGAAGATAACAAATTTTTGTTGTTCTAAGATGCAAATTTTGTGGTGATTCATTTTGGCAGCAACAATAAACTAATCCAAATGTTGGAGTGCTCACGCATACCAGCAACTGTGCTACATGCAACTGGGGTGGATTAATCTATAACATAGGAATAATCTGTGAATTCATGAAGAAATTGATAGATATTTATAGTTATATTTACAAAAAAAGAGATGAGAAACAGCATTTATTGAGCATCTAGTACGTGCCAGGCATAATTCTAAATGCTTAACATTTGATGGTAGTTCTGCTTTTCACACAACTTTAAATTTTGTTCTATACAATTGAGGGGGCTGATGTTCTGAAAATACACGTAACTGTTCAAATACATGCAAAAATTAGAACCTGGTTCTCTCAACATCAAAGTTCTAATTCTTCAACAACTTAAAACAAGTGTTTGGAATTGTAAAATAACGTAAACAGCATTTTTATTTTACTTCTTAATTTTATTTTTATTTTACTTCTTAACTAGCTATTTATCTCTGTAACGTGTAGAGATGGTGGAGCTGAATGGGAGGTGCTGTTAGACAGTTGGACTTTGGCAGGGTTGACAGTCACAGTTGCTTTGTGCAACATGAGGGAGGTATTACTGGGGTCCCTGGAAGAGGAGCAGAACAGATAGGCACAGTATATAAATAGAGAGGAAACTAAGACATCCGAGAACTGCATGGTGGTTGGTCAAACAAGAGTATGCTCATCAGGGGGGTGACTCAGAAGGATTTTGGAACCTGAGAATTTGAACTTCTTTTCCTGTGTCCCCTTCCTGAGGCCACTGTCTCCTCAGTAAAGTGCCCTATACTTACAAGAGTTTGTAAGAGTGGGGTTTTGCCTGTGTAAAAGCCATTGAAGAGTTTGGGTTTCACATCTGCAATAGTATGGGGCCCGGCAGCAACTCTGCTGAAGAAAGAAGATTCCAGAAAGCAAGAAATATGAGAACATAATCACTCACTCCAGCTAAGATCCCCAACCCCAGGATTTTGCTGAGGGTTTGGAGAGGACGAAGGATTTCGGCAGGTCACAGAACTGAGATCTTTAAGCCAGTCTTCATGGCAGGGAGGCCCCGGTGAGCATGTGAGAAATGCCGATCTTTGTACTTAGTTATCTGCCTGTGGATAGCCGTGTCTGTGGACTTGCTACAGTGAAGTGGCAGGTCTCTCGGCACATGGTCCTTACACAACCAAGTTTGTAAACTCAAACTTAACAGTACATCATCTCAGGGACAGAGAGTAATTGAGCACAGAAAGAGAAGAGAAAAGAGCGGAGAAGGGCCCAAATTAAGTTGCAAGTTGTTCCAAGTAAGGCTACACGTGGGGATCAGCCTTGAACATCGGTTTGAGAAATATTGGCATCAATTCTGGCAAAATGATGACATGTTTCCAGAAAGTATTTTTTTTTCTAGAAATTTCCAAATAAAATGCTTGTGCAGAAAATGTTGACTGGAAATTGAGAACCATAAAAGATTAAAGATTTTAATATTGTAGGGCATCTGTTTCTTAATCGAGGTAAGTTAGTGCATTTAATCATTGTTAAGGTTCCTGGCCCCTAAAAATTTCAATGGAACTCTTAAGACCGTTGGCTAGATAAATTCTATCTTACAGCCCTCTCTACTGTGTCAAGTTATTGCCTTTCTGAAAGCCTGTGAGTTGGGACCCTGAGTGCCACTCCTCAACAAACATATGAGCAGATCTAATGCTGCTAACACAGGTACCACTAGAAAAGGTTAAAACCTCAGAGACTTCACAGATTTTCTGTGAAACTCTATAGATGTGACCACTGCTCTGAAAGTAACTATATTTTACTGATGGTTTATGTTTTCAGTTTAGTTCTCAAAGATGATCGACATTAGTTAGATATTTCAGGATATATAAATCTGTTTCAGATTTAATGAAAACACCAACCTACTCCATCATACCACAGGGATGCTCAATTAATTTAAATTTTCAAAATATTAAGGGTGTACAATAAAATGAATTAAATCTCTAGTGAGTTCAATTAGCAAAGTGGTTTACTAAAACTTAGATTATTTTAGATTACTATATACCTGCCAAAGAATTTTGCTTGGGTAGCAAAATTGAAATTTAGATAGTCTTTACTAACTCCAAATTAACACACTGTATCTACACTATTTTTCTAGCATGCATCTGTTCCATAGCCTGGTATCTTCCTCTGATCATCCCCTGTCCCTCAGTCACTGCTTAGAAATCATGATCAAGAAAGGTGTATTAAATATGCAGACTGTGCAACTAACTCCACTAGGACTAAGTGTTAGAAATTAAAGGACTCCAATTGTAGGGGCTGGCACCTGTCTTTTTTAAAGTTCATGATTTAACAATTTTTAAAAGTATGTAAAATTCCAACAGAATAATTCTCCTGTTAAGAGAAGATAGGGACATGTTCTGTGGTCAAATCAACAGGAGCCAACAAATTTCAACCAAACTGTGTAACTCACCATGAGAAATTTGGTTGGCTTTTGAACAACAGTTTGAAAAACAAAAATCATCCATGCAAAATTCACTGATTCTGCTTTACCCAGGCCTTTTCAATGTTATAATCCTACTGTTTAAACAAACATAGAGTGAATACGATAGTGGTCCACTCAGTACACACCATGAGGGAAAGGAAGATGAATCAAACATAGAGTGGCCTGAAATCTAATGAAGAAGGTAAAATATATAACACGATGTAGAAAGCAACAGCTGCCTTAGGAGATACATTGTTTAATAAAAAAAAAAAAAAAAAAAAAAAAACGTTGTGACAGGTCTTCAGAGAGAGATTACTTCTAGCTGAGGGACTATGGAAAATATTGTTAACAGGAGCAGCTTTGACATGTTTGAACAGATAAATGGAGAGGAAGGACACTTCAAATGGGGGGCCCTATTATGTATTTTCTCCACAGTACTTCATTCATTCCTACAAAAATAAATCACCACCGAAGAGCAGAGACATAATGTGGAATAGTAATGGCAAATAATTCCATATGTTTCTTGCAGAGAGCAATGCAACAACCGTGGGCATAAATTAGGGAACTTAGTTTAATGAATCATTTCTTGAGGGGTTTCCAAAGAAACAGCTCAGCAGGGCTCACTGATACTTTAGGGGTTGCAGTGAGGCTCTCTGTGGCCTGTTATTCGCATGGATAGTATCAAGTTTAGGTGGATAATGATTTCAGCATGCCATTTGGGCTTGTTCACAAAAATATGCATTTGCAGTAAGCAAACAAATGATTATATAAAGAATATGTGTACACACATATACACATATGCATGTTTTACACACGCAAATATATGTGTGTATACATATATATACATGTTTCTGTGTATATATCTATTTGTATGTATACATACACACACGTGCATGTGACTCAGATTCTTTGACTGCCAAGAGAAAATAATCATAACTGCAACAAAGTCTTTGAGCTTCAGTGAGATAAAGACAAAAAACACTTTGCAATGCATGATACTTAGCAAATGCTCAGAAATATCCCCTCAAATATATTTTTAACCTCATTTATTGGCTATGTACTCATGTCTACCACACTCTAAGAACTACGGAAAGCTAACTGAGCTAGTTGAACACTAGGCCTCATTGGTTAAGGAAGCCTGAAGAAGAAACTCCCAGAGCATGTCTTTTTAAAATGACCATAGAAGCATAGTGTAGGAAATTAAAAACACAGTGTCTCCTGCCACCACCAGCAGAGAAACATATGGGTGGCCACTGCAGCGCTGAACACAATGGATTATGCAAGCAAATTTCGACAACGTCCCCAATGTGGGATCTATGCTAATGACAAGGTTGAAAACAATAGCGTAGCATAATTGAAATGTTGATTTTGATGAGTAACATGCATTTTTCCTACCTACAAACAGGTTTTTTTGGGACTGGGTGCAAAGACAAAGTAGTGAGGGGATTGGTCACCGACGCCAGCCACGCTTTGTGAGCATTTCAATCACAAAGCATATTCTTAAAAACGCCACTGTTTGTTAATCTTTGGCTTTAAGAATGGCTAAAAATCCTGGAACTTTTCGGAGATCTGCGCTCTGTTGCTGAGTCTCTCTTTAATCTAATGCTCTGTCCTCTCAGTGAAGTCTCTCCTCCAGGCAGGTTGGTCCAGTAACTCCACAAAACATACTTTGAAAACTCTCCTTCCTGAAATAGTGTTCATCGCTTGTCACTCTTATAATTCGTTCTTCTATTTCTCCCAGATCAAATTATCGTCATCCTTCTCTCTCAGTCCTGTTTCTCCCACTGGGATTTCTCCCTGGACACTCAAACCCACAGTGAACCTCTCCCCTTAACATTCCTATAGTGTGCCACTGATTTGTGCGGCACTGATGATCGATTTGTTTTGTGGTTGTGTTTGTCCTGCCTCCTCCACTAAATTCCTGAGTTATGTGGGCTTTACCTTCCGCCTCTCAGTGTTTACAATAAAATGAAGGATGCACTATATAGCCATATTTATAACTGAAGTGTTATTAAGTGATGTCATTCTATAAAAGATAAAAACAAGATGCCTTTAAAGTTGGACAGTTTACTAGGAATTAAAGAAGTATCGTGTGTCATATCAATAATAACAATTATGAAATTCTGCTCTCTAAAAGTTCTCTCTTCCTCTCTCCCTCCCTTCCTTCCTTCTGTTCATTTTTTTCTCAATAGCAATTTCTCTCCAGTTTAGGAGACAAAAAATATTCCTGCCTCTAGGTGTGGCATTTTAATCACTTTTTAAGTGGGGTCTAAATCAAAGTGCCTTTAAAGCCTCCAAAGTTTCAGCCTTCATCAGTCTGTCTTCAGAATGGAGTGTGTATTCCTGACAACAGTGGCAGAAGGAAGCTACGCAAACACCTCCGATTATAATTTGTTCATTTACACTTTAATGAATAAATTAGTATGCCACATCAGCTCTGCTCCACTGTCATGATAAAACTTGCCTTTATATAACCTGTAATCATTTTCACTTTGGGCACAAGGGAGAAATTGATTTTTAAAGTGGAAGACAGCAAATATGGTTATGCTACTGCACAGATGGGAGAATTTGCGAATGACTTGTACCAACATGCAAGAGACAAGTTACAATTAAATGCATGGCAATGGAAATAACTACTTTGATGATGGCTGCTATGGCACTAATAAAGAGACAATAAAAGTAGGCACTTGTATGCATTTACCAGTCAACAAATTACTTAGGAAATAGAATGAATCAGAGTCAAAAGAAGTTTGCATAAAGTCGCTAGTCATTTCTGACTGAGTAGCATATTAAAGTCTAAACTTGATTTGAATTGCAACACAGTCTCCAGTAAACTGCAGTGCTCAGATCCCAAAAGAATTCAGGCCCCAAATTGTACTACTCTTCACTTCTGTGTCAAAAACCCATTGGAACCATCGAATCCATTTGAGGATGAACTGCTAATGAGACATCTCACCCTTTTCACAGCATGAAAATTGGTGGAGGCTTAGTTGTTATTTACCAAGTTCAGTCTGTCTCTTTTTCCCAGTTATCAGAATGTTTAGATACACAAAAAGAAAAAAAGAATGATAAATAAGTTTCACATCCCATCACTCAGCTTCATCTCACACCCCATCATATTTGAACTATGTCCATATCCACTTTTTCACTTGGGATTATTTTGAAGTAAATACCAGACATTATATTAGGACACTTTACTTGTAAAAATAATATTTGAAATATACTTTTAAAAACATAACCTCAATATCATTAATTATCTTACCTAAAAATTAAGTAATAACGAATGTAATCAAATTCCTCTTGTGTTATAATTTTAATAGTATGTTTAAATCAGAGTGCAACAATTGTAACAGGTTGATTTCTTAAGTCTTTTCTAACCTGTAGCTATCTTTTTTTTCTCTCTCTCCCTCTGTCTTTTTCCTTTCTCTCTTTTACTGTCTTTTCCTCTTATAATATTTTTAGTTAATAAAGCACGTCATTTTTCCTTTAGGGTTTCTTATAGTCTCAATTTACTGATTACATACGGGTGTTGACTCACTTTAGGCAGTGAAATGCGAGTGAAAGAGAAAAGGCCATTATGGTTTGAAGCATTTTAAAACCAGTGCATGATTTTCTATGACCTCTTCTGTAGCCTCGTTCTGAGATGGAGCGGACATAAACTGGGTCCCCCAAAAGCTGTGATAAACAGAATTCCCACTGGTGACCTGCACTCCACAGGTATAGATGGGAGAATTAAACTTTTATTTTGTAAGCCACTGAAATTTTGGAGTTGCTTCTTATTAGAGCATAATCACCTTCTGTTGACTGATACACCAAATGACAAGGAAAAACTGAGTCTGGTGATGACTTTAATTATGATATTCATGTAAAGAGGAAAGACGGGTTGTATTCATTTTCTAGCGCTGCTATACCACCAATTAGGTGGCTGAAAACAACAGAAATGTATTGTTTCACAGTTCTGGAGGCTGAAAGTGTAAAATGAAGGAGTTCTTTGGGCCAGTTTTCTTTGCTTGCCTCTCCTTTGCTCTGGCAGTGGCTGACAGTCATTGGTGCCCCTTAGTTGGCAGCTGCATCACTGCAGTCTCTGCCTCTGTTGTCACGTGACGTTCTCCCTGTGTGTCTATCTTCACATAGCCCTTCTTCCCTCTTCTTATAGGAACACCAGTCATATTGAGTCAGGGTCCATGCTAATGATCTTATCTTAACTTGGTCAACTACAAAGAATTATTTCCAAATTAGGTCACAGTCATAGGTCTGGGGGTTAGGACTTTGACATATCTTGTTTGGGGGACACAATTCAGCCCAAAACAATGGTGTTCATAGGAATGTGGAGCTCCTAAGCCCTAGCAAAGCACTGTGTGTTCTGTTACAGATTCCTCATGGGCGAGCATGCGAGTGTTTGCATGGCACACACATGGAGGGAACACGTTGAATGTGAGTCTTGCTATGTCTATGACAGGCAGAGTGTTTGGGTTATCTGTACCTATCTTTATGCTCACGACACAGGCAGATACTCTATTTTGCATCTGCTTTCATAGAATCATGATGTCCCAAAATTCAAAGGCTAATCATATATCAATTGTAACCATAAAGTAAAAAAAAAAAAAAAAAAATAGATATTAACCAGGATAAAATAGAACACATTCAACATCTGAACTTCTTCTAGAATAATTATATAACTCAAGTCTGTGCATGTTTCAAAATTCTTAAGTCAAGCATTTTTTATTTAGTTTGTCCTTTCCTATTGAAACTATCAAACATCCCTGTAAAAATCTTAGAATTCTTGCCAGGTGCTAAGCTTAACATTTTCCAAATGGCTAAAAAGAATTGCATGTAGCCTTATTCAGAACTCTGTTTATCCTGAGTAAAATTGCTAAATTTGATTTATCTGATTTGTTCAGAATAATATATGATTTTATTTTTGGCTTGCTTATGTTTAAGATCAATATTAAATGAGAGAAGTTTTTGTCTGTTTTAAAATTGGCTTCAGTATTATGAATAAATTAGGCCTAAATACTTCTTGGGTCAGAATTTCCTCAATGGTCTTGATAAATAAAACTGCATGACAATTCTATTTCATTTTGGAGAAAAGTCACAGTAAAGTCTAGTTCATGTTGTTTCCTAGCCTCTCAGGATGTAACGAAAGGCAACCTGGAATCTGATTGATAGGTAGCTTCTCTTACTGTGTACTTGAGTATGAATAGAAATTGGCATAAATGAAAAAAAAGGCAGCAAGCATGTGAGTGTCCGCATGGCACACACATGGAGGGATGCTGGTTTTGCTCTTTGCACTTTTCAAGCATTCTAACGAGTCTCCAAGTAATAAGAAGTTAGAAAATAGCATATTTTAAGTACCATTCATAACATCATATTTAGGATGTTTTTCTTTACACTGAGAAACAAAAGCTACTTGGTACTATTTAAAGTATTTTCTTTTCTTAAACAATTGATAGAACTTACAGTGCTTAAACGTTTGTATGGTATGTCCCTTCAGGCATTCAAAATAAGTTTGATAATGAGATGTCAAATTGCCCTAGATATATGCATTTGCTACTGATCTTGAGTGAGAAGATGGCAATTACTCCATTTTACAAAATCTTAAGAAAGCATGGAAGATGGAATGCTGTAGCTGTGAATGTGAAATGCAAGGTATGGAGTATACACTGAATCTAAGCCAGGCCACGTGTGTAACACACATAAAACATGTGAATATGCTAGGGGTAACATAAGCAGCATCGCTGAACCACCCCCTGACAAGCATGTTTACCCTCAACTGTCCATCCTTACGTTGGTGTTCACAGCCATCGAGACTCTGAGGATTTGGTTCTGCTCTTCTTTAGGCTCCTGGAGGGCAGACATGCCAGGCTGCTGGACTCAGCACCTAGCACGTTGACTTCCGTAGAGTATGGGCCCAATATACCATATATTTTTGAACAAAAACACAAGTGCTTAGACAGTAAAGTGAGGTTTAAGCAAGAGAGTCAAAATGTCTCTTCTGCTTCATTTTAAAAGCAAAGGATCTTAAGTTTAACATGGAAATAGGGTTTGACACAGCATCTATTTGTAAAAGCCTGACAACCTTATCTAGGAGGATGAGGTTTTGACACTGGGACAAGAAGGTAGTTTTCATCAGTCACTTCAATATCTGAATTGTGTGAATTTTTCTTTTCTTCAAAGCTTTGCCTCAATAAATAAATAAACAAACAAATAACAATTAGGAGCAAGTTTGAAAGTGCTCACCCAAATAAATTGTGATGGACATGGTTTCAATGCAAAAATGGTCAGACGAGGATTGAAAAGGCACAGAAAAACCACAGCTGCAGAAAGACTGTCTTGCAAGCTCCGAGCACTCTGTCTGATTTTGGAGAAAAGGTGAATGGGTCTTCGCTGCTTTCCTTTTGCCAAAGAACCTTAACTCTTCTTCAAAGTTCAGTCCTGAGCTGTCTTTGCTCTAAACCTTTTATCTGGCCTCTGTACAAAGGAACTTCACGTCACAAATATGCATCTCTCAGTCCAATCTACTTCCTTCACGTTAGGGCTTTGACCCCAGGAACTGTGCAGAAGCAGAGAACACAGATGCACGGATATCGTATTTATGGTCTTTGCTTTGTTTGCTCTGAGGGTGCCCATCAAAGTTTATATTTCAATGGTCCTGGGGTCTGCCGTCAGGTTACTTGGGAAAAGGTGACCTCTTTCAGCAGAGGTTTTTTGACCAATAAAGAGGATGAAGTATTAGTCTCATTGCATTCATAGACTAGGTCAGGCAGTGGATAACTAGGCTGTTCAAATCCAAGCAGAGAGATCTTCTAGAAATCACTATTTATTAGACCCCCGAGCTACAACCTCATTGGCTTATCAACTAACCCCAAAGTATGCACTTAAATATGTCATTTCCTACTCTTGTTCATTATTTGGCATTATTGTTTCCCACAGACCACTTTGCCTACATGTCAAGCACCTTGTTGTTTGGATACAACACGACGCAGTTAGAAGTTCAGATAGCAAAAGGCAATGGGATCACAGAGCCTCTCGCGGGTGGGCTCTGTTCAGCATTTTCCTACATGCTCAATGCCACAAAATGCATTATGCAACAAACAGAAATCATCCTAATGCACACATAGACACACAGAGTGATCGTGAATTGCAATTTATTTTGATGGAAATGGTAAAGTCATTCTTAGTATGAGCAGGGGCCCAACACCAGAGAGTTAGTGTAACACCCTCATTCATAAAGTGCTTCTCTAGGACTGACAGTTTCTGTGAACCCAAGATTCTTATATGCAGAAAGTGCTTACTGTGCTATAATTTTAACACAAAATAATTTTACATTTATCTCTTCTCATGATGAAGAATGATTTTAAATATCTAAACTTGAAGGGGGAATTGTAATCACTTCAGTTTTCATTTACATTCTATTTCCCCAGACCCTGGTCCCTGCTCTCTGCTGAGTTCTCTAACACAAAGCCTTGTCTAAACCTGCAATAATAAAAAAAAAAAAAAAAAAAAAAAAAAAAAAAAAAAAAAAA
>NW_007728732.1:256249-283968 GCF_000696425.1 Galeopterus variegatus | reverse complement strand
GTGATGGGACACAATAACTAACTACATTGTATATTGACAAAATAAAAAAAAAAAAAGAATTAAAGTGGTGAGATACTTGGCTGATGAGAAGTACAATTTAAGCCATGCCTTTTTATCAAAATAAGTCATGTCAAATGCAGAAGTCATTTTATAATTAACTTACATTTTGTTGCAGATGACCCACTGACAATGAATAATGATCTTCTAAACACATAAGTGAAAAAACAAGACTTACAGATCTCTTATGCAGAATATTTTGGGTTAATAAGACATTTTTAAAAATCAAGTTCATGCTATCTATAGAACATCCCCAGAACTGTCAAGGGGTGATTTCTACATTCATATCTTATCCATTTGAATGTAATCAAAGACATTTTAAATGTTTGAAACACACTGAGAGCTTAGAGAAAGCAATGCATTTCTAAATTTCACCTGAAAAATCTATTTCTGTCATCATGACAACCTTGCCAAGTTATATCACACCTTTTGCTCACACCTGGGTGATGATGACATCTTTCTCCTTGGGACCCAGCATGTCAGCCCTGCTCTGCTCCGTGATGTGTTTCCTCAATGACAGACCCTGGCGGTGGCATCCATTGAAGGGGTAAGTGAAAGGGAAGCAGCAGCCTGGCATGAGCTAGACATCTGGCAGGTAGCAAATGCACTGAGAAAGCTAATAAGCCACTCATTGCAAATGACTCCTAAAATTGATTCCAATAGGAGTGATTGGGAGAGAAGTAAGCTTTTAGGAAGGTCATTTAATGTCATATAGTCTTTCTGTGCAACCCAGTTAAACTGCTTAGCAGTTTACAAAGCAAATCCCAACCCAATTTTGATCTGGTAATTAATTGAGCCTTCTAGTCAAGCAAAGGCTATGCATAGGGACTGGATATGGCCATAATTCTTTGGCTTTAATAATTCAGGATCCAAATTTCCAGATGGTCTTTGACATGAAATGGCTGCCTACAGAGAAGTGGAAATCATTCCACTCATGTCAGTGGTTTTCAGATTTCTCACCAGTGACGCATCCACCCAGTGTATGCTGCACCCTTGCAAGTGTGGTCTTACTGAAAGTCTCGTATTAATTTTATGATCATATTATCAGGAATTGGTAACGATTAAGGACTCCATTAAAGAGGACTCAAATGTTTTTTCAGCCCTCACCTTTGGGGGAGAATAAGATCTGTTGCAAAAGTTAGGGTAAAGAGTTCCGCACCTGTCTTTAGGATGAGGGAAGGCAGAAGTCCCAGAGAGGAGGATGGGTCAGGAAGCTCCACTCTCAGCACCAGGGACACCGACTCAACAAGATAGTCGTGAACAATGAAATGACAGTCAAGCCAATGCTGACATGCAATAATGTTAACTACTTTTCAGTTTCTTAAAAATCTCTGTTGCTCTTATTTCTTAGATCTCATTTTTCTGAAATCTCATTTCTTACGTCTCTGTCCCTGCTTCTTTTTTTGTTGTTGCATTCTCTGTGCTGCCTCACTAATGCATTAGTGAGAAGCCAAGAACACACTGTGTATCTTTTTAGGGGCAGAAAAGAAAGGCGAAGATTGAGACGAACATTCCATTTCATAGCAAGTCTTGGAAGGAGCTGCAGGATTCAGCAAAACAGACATAAATTTTGTAGTAAGACATATTTACATTTAAACACTGGTTCTGCCACTTGTTAGTTGTGTGACATTGGACAAGTTACTTTTCCTCACTAAGCCTCGGGTCACTCATTTGACAAATGGGAATTTTATTTTCCACCTAATTGGATGCTGTGAGTAGTAGGCAGGAAAAAACACTCAGCACATAGAATGGACCTGTGACAATTGAATAACCTCTTTAACAGGCAAATGGAAATATTTTAAATTCCTGGTTCTGAAACGAAACAAAGAAAAAATAGAAAGTACAAAGTTAAAGTTAATATAAAGAATGTGTAAACTTGCACCTGAAATACTATTTTACTAGAACTGAATATAATCATTATAGATGATGGATCAAATGACACAGAGACAGATACTGAAGGAAAGTGTAGATGAAGCATTCAAAATGTAAGTGCTAGTTATAGAAACCAAGTGAGCCCTGAGGTCCCAGCAAGGTCAATACCAGATTTCCAAGGCTGACATACACCTGGTGTTTTATTATTTGTATTTGAACTGAGACAATGAGGTAATAAACAGTTTTATAATTTAATAAGATGAAAATATGAGGACAAGGCAAACAGAAGCTGTCACAGAGAGCAGAGCTGGACTCGGAATGACACTGCCTAGACACAGGCTCCAGGAAAACCACGGAAATGCAGCAGCCCTGTTGGAAACAAAGCACAGTTCAATCTTCCCTAGTCGATCCTTTATGGCTCCAGAGAGAATGGCCTTGCTTAATACCTTGTTCTGCCATAAAAAAGGGGTCATTCTCAGGTCAGATCATAGAAATCCCATGGCCCACTGACACTGAGTCACCAATCTTTGACGAGGAATGGTGAGACCCTTCTCTATGATTCATCCACGTTGCTGAAAGCCCCAAGCTTCCTGAAACTGCTGATCAAAATTCTAAATCCTTGGCAGTATTTTCGTATGTCGTACTGTCTAATGAAATGTGTGCATTATAGCAGCGGCTGCCCATCTTGCTGTAGTATGTGTTGCAATCACTTGTGAATTGATGTGAAAATAATTTGTTACAAAAATAAGGAACTGTTTATTAATGGTAAAAAAGTAAATTAGAAAATATTTAAATGTGTTTCTAAAACACAATCCATTATGTATATTGTTGTACGCTTTCTTGAGTGGAAGAGAAAGGAATGACATTTTTATTCCAGAACAATCCTAAGCAGAGCAAACTATGCAAAGGAAAGTGTCCTCACACCTATAATTTGGTACACGTGGAGGGGGGGCAGAGGGGAGGTTATGAAGGACAAAAATTGAAAACTGCTACATTTTACAGTTATAAGACCTACATAATTTTAAAAACAATGTCCCCAAACTGCCATTGAAAGTGATTTACAGAATGTTGTGGGTATGTGTGTCTCTCCAAAATTCATATGCTGAAATCCTGACCCCCAATATGATGGTATTGGGAGGTGACTAGGTCATGAGGACAGAGCCCTCATAAATGGGCTTAGTGCCCTGTTAAGAAGAAACACAAGAAAGATGATTTTTCTCTGAATCCTGTTAGGGTACAGTAAGAAGACAGCTATCAGCAAAGAGGAACAAAGGCCTCACCAGACAGCAGATCTGCCAGCAGCTTGATCTTGGAGGTCCAGCCTCCAGAACTGTGAAAATTGACATCTGTCATTTAAGCCACCCAGTCTGTGGTTAAAGCCCAAGCTGACAGTAGGCTTGGTTGGAAGTAGTGATGGTTTTCTGTTCACTCCTTTCAAAATTATGAATGAAATACTTCTGATGAAACACTGGGAAAGGATTTTTCACTTTAGAACACTTAAAGTCCAGGACTAGATGAGGCAACTAGAGCACCAAGGACACAAATTTTAAGGAGGTGCTCATTCCTAGGCTCCTGCAAGTGTCAACATTGTATTTGCAGGGCCCTGAGAGCGAGCGACAACTTAAACTTTTTGCCCTGTCACCTTTCTGCCTTCACCCTGCTCTGCTTGTCCTGATATAAAATAAAATTGACAATACACACTCCAGATTTGGTCAATATCAAAAGAGGGATGGAACATCAGCCTGGGGGATTATGAAACCTATCAGACTCAATGTGTCCATCTTCTCGGGTCTTTGGCGATGGTATTTGAGAAACAGTGATATAGTTAGGTTGCTTTTCAGAAAGATAAATGGCCTGAGAGGAAAAGTTTTTATCCTAATACAAAAAAAGAACTGCTATCAGATGATTATAAGTTTCAACCTCGTGATGAAAAGGCATTATTATCTTAGGGAGTCAAGGTGATGGAAGAGAGGGTGCAGAGGGCAGCTGGTATTCAGAACTTTTGGTATAAAATGGAAAAATATCCTGGAAAGACACAAATAGTCAAAAATTATTCAGGAAAGAAAAAAAAAGATAATTTGAATAACCTCAGCTCTACTACATAAGTGGAATTTGTAGTTAAAAACCTTTCATGAAAGAAAACCCAAGATACAGACAGATTCACTGGTTAATTCTCCCAAACTTTTCAGGAAGAAATTATAATAATTTAACACAAATTATTCCAAACTATGAAAGAGGAAGGACCACTTAACTTATTTTGTGAGGCCAGCATTATACTGACACCAACAACAGACAAGCAAAAAAACTATAGAACAAAATTATTCATGAATATAAACACAAAAATCCTCCACGAAATACTAACAAGTGAATCCAGCAAAATAGGAAAAGTGTAATATATCATGACCAAGCAAAGAGTAACCCAGGAATGCAAGGCTGGTTCAACATTCAAACATTAACCAGTGCGATTCACAATATGAACAAATAAAAGAAGAAAAACAATGCAATTACATGATACATGCAGAAATAGCCTTTGAGAAAGTTCAAAATGCATTTATGATTTAAAAAATAGCCAATTAGAAATAGAAGGAAACTTCCTCAACCAGATAGAAATCTTCCACAAAAGCACAATGAAATAGTGAATGATTGAACTCTCCTTAAAGTTCAGGAACATGGCAAGTGTATCCATGCTCACTACTTCTATTAAACACTGTATTAGAGGTCCCAACAGTTTAATAGGCACGGTGAAGAAATAAAAGGCAGGCAAATTGGAAAGGAAGAAATAACATTGTCAGGTTTTTTTGTAGATGACATAACTGTCTACAAAGAGAAAACAAAGGAATTTACAAATAAGCTATAGAACTAATTGTAAGTTTGGCAAGGCGATAGGATACAATGCCAATATAAAAAATATTAATGATATTTCGGTATGCTAGCAATAAAAAAAAAAAGAAAAGAAAATGAAAAATAGCAACATTTACAATAGCACCAAAATTTTGAAATACTTAGTTATAAATTTGTGCAAAATCTGTATGCTGAATTTTTAAAAATATTGATGTAATAAATAAAATAAAATTTAATTAAGTGAAGATGTACAACTTGTCATAGAATGGAAGATGCCATATCATCAACTCTCTCCAAACTTAGCAGGGATTTTTATAGAAATATGTATGTTTATTCTAAAATTTTTATGAAAAGGCAAAGAAACTAGAACCCATAAATCAAATTGAAAAAGAGAAACTAAGTTAGGAGAACTCATGATGATGTCCAGACTTTATGCAAAGCTACCACACACAAGGCAGTGTGTTGTTATAGAAAGAGTGAACATGCAGCTCACTGGGCAAGAAGAGAATCCAGAAATAGATCCAGGCGTATATGGTCAATTGATTTTTATCTAAGGAACAAAGGCAATTCAGTCATCCCTTTACAAGCAGTATTGGAACAATTAGATTTCCATTTGCAATACAATGAACTTCAATCAATACTTTGCACACTATGAAGAAATTAACTCTAAAAGGATCATAGGCCTAAGTGCAAAACTGAAAAATCTCAAAATTTCTAGATGAAAATGTAGAAAAAAATCTTATAATTTGAACTTAGATTACATATCATAACAAAGGTATGATCCATAAAAGAGTAAGAATTTGATAAATCTCATCAAAAATAAGAACATCTGTCCTTTAAAAGATACTGTTAAAAGAATAAGATAAGCCATAGACTGAAAGAAAATATTTTCACATTATGTGTTTCATAAAAGACTTGTATCCAGAATATATAAAGAACTCTCAAGGCTTAAGAAAACAATGAAATTACTAAACGTATGAAAGTTTTGAATTGACCTCCACAATGTAAGATATATGGATGAAAAATAAGCACATGTAAAGGTATTGCACATTACTAGTCAGTAGGTAAAGACAAATTAAAAATATTGTGGCAATAAGTCCCAACTATACATATAATGGGATGAATAAAATTAAATAACGTAGGATGATTACACATACTGACGAAGATGTGGGGTAAGTTCAGTCTGCATATAGCTACATGCATGTGTAGGCACATCTTCTTGGGGAAACAGTTTGGCTGTTTCTTATAAAGTACAATATATACTTACCATACGGCCCAGCAATCCCATTTGTAAGGTTTTGCCCATATGAAATGAACCTGTTTTTTGCAGAAAAACCTGGACGTACATAGTGGTTTTATTCATTACGGCCAAAAATTGGACACAACCTAATGTACCTTAACTGAGGAACTGATCAACAAACTGTGGAACATTTGACAACGGTACGCTATTCAACAATAAAGAGAAATAAATCACTGATACATCCAACAACATGGATGCATCTCAAATGCATTTTATGCTAACTATTGAATTTTTTAAAAATTAACAAGACAAAGGATTCAAAAGTAGCTTGAGATGTTTGTTTTGTAAGTTTGACTACATGGGATGGATTTCTGTTAAGATACAAAGTGTAAAGACTAGGTCTTCATACTTCAGAATTCCATTTTTATGTATTTTTACAAATAAGATCTTTGCAAAGTATATATTTATCATATGAAAAAAAATGTTCACTGTAGCACTACTTAAACTGGCAAGAGATTGTTAGCAATAAAATCTCGTCCTACCTTACAGAAATGTTACTGTATACTATGCAATTTTAACACAATTAAATCATAGATATATATCCAAAATATAATTAAAGTTTTTATAAATATGAGGCATATTCGTGGCATACTGTTGAGTGATGACAAAGGGATAAAAAGAGAAAGCCATTATATTTGGAAATGCAGAAGGTGAAAAGAGTTATGTTTACAGAAACCTTCTCCAGTGTCTTCCAAAGAACACACCCCAACTGTTGAGACTGGTGTGCTCTCCTGAAGAAATATTGGTGATTCATCAGAATGACCAGCTGCTAAGTTCTTTCCTAACCCCCTACCACAGTGGCAGTTATAGTCTGAGAGGAACCACAATGATTCAAGTAACTTGAACAATGAAAAATACAGTAAAAAATAGCCTGAAACAAATAGGAAAGGGGCATTATGCTAAAGGTTCACAGGAGGTTCATCCATATGAAAATAACTTGAGACAAGAATCAACCTCTTTTTTAGAAGAACGTGTTCATCATCCTCAATATAAGGTAAAAACAGAATTTCTCTTTGACGTTGAAATCTAGAGTTTTAAGGAAAGGAAAGGCAATAGGATATAATGGGAGGAGGAAAAGGTTGATGGGTAATTAAAGAAAACGTAATAGTTAAGTATGAGAATGAAAATCCTCACTGGAGACTCCAAAGAATAGAACTGCAGAAAATTGAATCATTGATGCAAAGGACAAACTTGGTACCCTCTCTTCAAATATGGAGAAAGAAACAAAATGAGGAACATTCTAATAGGAAATGGGATAGATATGGAAGAATGAAATCGGATAGCTATTCTAAAAACTGCAGTTTGGGGATTAAAAGCCTGAACATTAAGAAATGAGATGAGAATCAAAGACATAATTGAAAACTTTCATAAGAAAACAAAAATGAGAATTCCTTTGAGCAAATAGAAAGGATTAATTGCATTCCAGAGAAATTACATAAAACTAAACCCACTTCATCACATCCCGACCCTCTTCCCCCAATGTCTTGAATCATGTCCCTTAGGATCCACTGATTTCAGCCACACGTAGAGTGGACAGTTCTATTCAAAGTCAGGATCATCTAGTCTTAATGCTCCTACCTCAAGTGGGTCCTTCTGATTTTCCCTTCTCCGACCGCCTGCCCACATGCTCACACATACACACACAGACACAGACACAGACACACACACACACACACACACACACACAGCTGGATGTGACAGGCTGCTACAGCCCCCCAGGACAATTTCAAGCAATGCAGAACAGGAGTCAGGGGTGACAAGTACTGTCAGGTGTCCCGATGCATTCAACATTGAAAGTCCTGCAGAATAAAGAGATTACTTTCTCAGGTGTATGTCTAACTATGAATTTTATACTAATGGGACACAGTACAATGTTAGCCTATCAAAACCTCCCAGAGCCAAGAGCTAGTATTTTAGATACTGGGCTGACACGCCTCAACTACTGAGGACTGAGCTTTAGTCTGAAGTTGTCTTTCCACTGGTAGGTTGGGGGTTTAATGGCATGCTAGGATTTGATGATTCTCTGGGCTTTATCCTAGAATGCAAGTAACTTTATCCTGCCTATCTACAAAACTAAATTCATTGAGCCATTGTTATTGTGCACTCTTATAAATTGGAGGTAAGAAGACTTATAGAATTGTAGAAAGCTAAGAGGTGGTAGATAAAGTAAGCAGAATATATATCAAGAAAATCAAGATGGCTTTCTTTGTTCTTGTTAATGTTGGAATCTTCGCAGGCACCAAACAAAAGCAAGGTGAAACACGGAGCAATTTTCACCGAAATGCAAATCAAATCTCACTTCTTTAAGTTCTTTGAAAATACTTACGAATAACCAGAATGTTTTATGGCACACTTGTAGACAGTAGTCAGGATTTACAATTGCTTGAACAAAGTCAGTCATATGAATACACATAATTAAAAGCAATATTCTCAAATATCAAAACAGGCATCTCACAAATTTACTTCTTATCACATAGGTTCTAGTCTCATGGAGTTGTTGAGTCTGGCATTATTTTGAAAAGCAAAGAAACTGATATATTTCAGAAGTTAGTTAGAGCTCAAACTCTTTCTAATTAACCAGATTTTCTTTGGCATCAGATATAAAGACTTTTAAAAGACACTCTGAAGTCCTGCTTGCTTTTGCTGAATGTTAGGGTACGTGACAGCTGTGTTGCTATACCTCACATCACTCACCTGATTTTCTGGCCAAATACATTGGAAAGTGAAAAACAGAACGAGCTTCAGTGGTGCACGAGGCTAGCTCCCTGCTCTGTCAACAGCTTTCCTACAGGCCACTCCTCCCTACAAATGCCAGAGCTGATGGGTGTGCTTTGCCTCTTCTAATATAGCTCAGGCCTGGCTCTTTTAACTGTCCCCCCCTTAGGCTTCCCTGAAGTTCTGCATTTATTGTTTTCATTTCTCTACGGCAGATGCCAAAGCCACCTGGACAAAGAGATGTATTTCCTGCCTGCATTCTCACCCTCTGCCCCATCTCAACTCCATTTAAGAACTACTGTTAGCAAATCAATACCTACACAATAGTCTGTGTTATTCTTATTTTGCATGCGTCCCCTCCTAGACCACAACCCAGTCTTCTCCCGAGCTCTTCCCCACACAATACCCTCACCCTCACTCTGTGCCTTCGAGGGGCAGCACAGCTGTCTACACAAGCCTCCCTGTGCACACCGAGGCTCCCCATAGCAAGCACGAAGCCTAGAAGGACATGCCACAGCGGCATCACTTAAGCTCCTCTGTGCATGTTGCCAGGCCTGTGGTTTGTGCACTTTCACAATTTTATGTTATGTCTTTATGCTGTTAAACTGCTCCCCTATCCTGTTTACACCTGTTTTTGTTTCTCTTCCCATCTTCACTGATTTCAGGTGCCATTCTGTCTGGTTATCAGATCTCCCTTGCACTTTTTTTTTTTCTTTTTAGTAAAGAGATTTTGAATGAAAACAAAAACACAACCATCATTGATCAGCCTTCACTGCTCTTTTGCCCATACATTGAGAATACTTTCCTACTGGCTCAGCTCTCGTTTCCACGTTGTATCTCCTTTTTCATTTTCGGTTGCTTGATCTTTTCTCTTTACAATGGAGTTAATTCTGCAAGTGCATGGCCCGATTTCTGCTTTTCTCATTTCACAGATTGAGACAATCCCAGGTCTCACCCACCTAGTATCCTGTTACACTTCCTGTCCTTCCTTGGGTGGAGATGATTTTGTTTTGGTGCCCATAGATCTGTCTGATTAGAGCTCATTCAGTTCTGGACTCTTTTGTTCCCTAGATTTTGTTCCCATCAGGGCCTCTTCACCAAACTCTCAATTATTCGAGCATTTGATTTCTTCATGGAGTGGACTTTGTCCTCCTAAGTTCCCAGACCCTTTCATTGTGACTTCATTGCTATAGAGCATTCTTCAGTAAGCTCTGTCCCACCATGAGACCTCCTGATTTAATCTCTGTGCCTCTTCCCTTCATCCAGACTTAAATAATAAATGATTCCTCCTGAATTCTTTTTCCCAAACATTAAAGTTAATTTTGGTCTCAATTCTTCATGCCTGTGCAGTATTTGATACTGACACTTAGTCCCTCTTGCTTGAAATTGTTTTCCCTCTTGACCTCCCCCAGAGGACTCCTCCTGAGTCTTCTCGTATCTCTCCAACCACCTCTTCTCTCTTCCTCTTCCAGTGCCTGTTCCTTAAATGCAAAAGTCCCACAGACTTCTAGTGTTGACCCTCTCTCTATGCTCATGTAACACATTCTGCCCTTCACATGGTTTCGAATTCCACCCATTCCCTGCTGACTCCCAGATCTAAATCTACAAGCTGAGCTTATGTTTCTGACTGCAACCTGCATGGATCTATATGAACACCTCACAGCTCCCCCCTCACACAACTCAACATCCAGTTCTACCAGTTAATTTGTTTTAGTATGCAAGTCATAACTTTCCTAAGATAAAACTCACAAATTATTTATTCCCCAGTCTTGGTCATGGTTAGCTTGTCAGAAATGGAAAAAAATACCACTGAATAAATGGCATTTTACTTCTCACAACCTAACTAATAGAAAACCAAATAACAAGAACAGAAATCTAGAAATCACTCAAAGTCACAGACAAACCAACATGTCCCTAAATACCCAGCAAGTTCTTTATTTGACATAAGAAAGTTCTATTGACCAGGAACTCTGTAGGTGCTATAGAGAAGCAAAGTTGAACCAGACACCATTCTTCCTATCTTAACTCAAGCTGTTATAACAAATTACCATAGAATGGGTGGCCTAATCAACAGGCATTCGTTTTTCATTGTTCTGGTGGGTGGAAGGCTGAGATCAGGGTGCCAGCATGGTCGGGCTCTGGTGAGGGCTCTCTTCCTGGTTATGTTCTCACATAGGTTTTCCCTGGTGTGTGCATGTAGACAAAGAGAGATCTCCCGTCCCTTTCTCTTTTATATGGGGCTCTACCCTTGTGACCTTTTCAAAATCTGATTTCTCTACAAAGGCTCCACTTCTACACACCATCACATCGGAGAATAGTGTTTTAGCATACAAATTTGGTGGGGACACAAACATTCAGTCCATAGCACTTCCATTCTGGAAGGCCACACAGTACTAGGGGAGACAGACTAGGGGAATAGTCTTATACAGAACAGGTTGTGCTCAGAGCTGGAGCAGAGTTTTTAATAATGCCATAGGGCATGCATCATATCTTTTACTGAACACTCTCCAGAAGTAAAGCACTATGTCAGGCTCTGTAGAAGGGTCAAAGCTCAGTGTGGAACAGCCCTTCCCTGAGCTGTTTACAATCTGTTAGAAAGGGTAAAGCATGTATATAAAGAAGTATAGAAAATACTATGCATGAGAAATACCCCAAGAATAGTAAAAAAACAAAATGTCTTTTTTTTAAATAGGGAGACTACTCCTGTGTAGGATAAAGGGGATTTTATAGGGCAATGCCATTTTAATTTGAGTCTGAATTTATTCAAGAAGACAGAAGTATAGAAGTCATCCCTGGTGAAGGGGAAAGCATAAGAAGACTAGAAAAAACAAATATTCCGGTGCTGTAGTCATGTTAATGTAGAGAATAGTGAACAGACTTTTTGCCTAGATGAATGGCACGTGTGAAAATTAGTGTAGGGTTGGAATTAATGGTAATTTGAGGGATGACTGGAAAGAGCTAAATATTTGGATTACACTTGAATGAGAAAGGAAGTTCTGAGTATTTCTGTTGAAGTAAAAATATGATCTGCTAATGGTATTAAGGTTATGTTGAGGGAGGACACAGTCATGGTAGAGCCACATAAATGACATGACCTGCGTGTGTTCCAGAAGTTGTAGAGTTGGCTAGAACAAAATAGCACTGATGGACCTGTGTGTGTGTGTGTGGGTGTGTGTGTGTGTGTGTGTAGTCAGGATCAGAGAGGAAGGTTTAGATTTGTGGAGGGCAAACTAAAACATGCCACACATCCTGGTAGAGTTGGACTCTTCCTTCTACAGAAGGATGTGAGATGGGGTGGAAGCCCAGACCAAATTAACTGCAAACAAGATTTGATCCTGGACATGAAGTTGGCAAGTTGCTACAAGATACGTGCATTTGGATGGCATCATTTTCATATTCACGGATGACATCAGGATCCAAAAGTTCTACTGCAGGAGATTGGTTTGTTTTACCAGCAACCCAATGTGATTCACACGGTGCATGGTTAGACAGTGGTTCACAGCACCTCGAACTGCCCGTTGCCTCCCAAGGGCCTGCTCCTTTAGCAGGTGTTGGATGTAATGCGTCAGGAGCACAGGCCTGGGCTTTGGAATTGCTCACCGAGCTTCCATGGAGACATGAGAACATCACTCTCATGCCTTCTTCACAAGGCGAGGAGTGATAAGCCTTGAGAGAGGTGCGTGTGCAAAGCCTCTGAGTGTTCACAATGCGAAAGGAGAGAAAGTTTCCAGGCCTCCAGCTACAGTGACTTCCCATCCTGGTGCATATTGGATACATCTTCTGGGATAATCTGGGGTTCGTGGCCCCTAGAATCACAAAAAGCTACCCTTTTAGTGCTTAATTATAGCAGTAAAAGGAGGAAATGCTGTGTGTGAAGACAGCCCATCTGTCATTTAAGCTACCACCTTCTCTTGAACACTCCCTTCACAGCCTTGATAGACAGCCTCAGTGGATCCAGATGCATTCCCTTCCACCACCAGCATCGCTGCTTTTGAGTAGAATATGCTCTAGACCCTGTGCTACCAGCATGGACTGGCATAGTGATAACACATCCATGTTAATATCACCAATTATTTTTTAATCGCTTTTTATGTTGGTCAGGCTTTCTCTTCAGTTTCCTCATTAGCAAACTCCCAACCTGGCTGATCCTCCTCCAGGGAAGAGATATCACATACAACCCAGCAAAACTGACAGAGATGTTGAAGGGGAGAGAACCATATAATAACCTTGTTTAAGAGAAACTTAATGTTATTTGGCCTGACCTGAAAATATATATTAAAACTGCAAAAGATGCTGTAATAGAGCTGTACAGCTTTTTCTCAGCCCCTGTGTTGCACTGATGGACTGCATTAGGGAAAGTAGTCAAACCTTCATCCCTGTTAAAGCCACATTCTAATATTGTAGTCAATTTCTTAGTCAGGAAGCCAGGCTTTATGAAACCTCGAGGCTATTGTGACCTTTATGCCCACTGCTTTGTCTACCCCAACACCAGGTTGAATGCTATGCTAGAGTATCTCAAGATCGGGAACTCCAATTTGGTCATTGTGTGCAAAGTCAACCATGAGGGTGAAGGTCTTACTTTCCGTGAAACCATTGGTCTAGTATTTTCAGAGGATGCTGTCAAGGGCAATAAGTCTGACAACTGCAGCCACAGACCATTGGGCGATGGGAAAAAAGTCAGATTTTCTGTTTGTTTGTTTTTAAATTTGATGAGTACTGAAATCCCTTAGTATGGGGTTGTGTCTCCCTGGGCAAGGAGACACTTCGTTAAATCACACTGAGGTTCCCTATGGCAGAGACCTTCCCGGGACTTTGCAGAGTGCAAATGTCCCTGTGTGAGATACATAGTGACTTGATGTACCAAGCACCACTGGCTGTGAACCTGGCCTCTGTCTGTGGGAAGGCCAGAGCTCGCAACTCTGCCAGTCTACTCACCTCTCTGTGCACATGGACCCAAGGGTGAGCTTCACATGGGTGGTGAAGAACCTGACGAGGGGCACCAGTGTCTTTTTGGATGACAGTCTCATAGAAGGTCTTGAGAGTGAAGGATTTTGTTCATTGTAAGGAGTCATAGTTTCATTCACCAGAGGCAGCTCAGATTTTCAAGAAACATCTTCTGTTAAGCCAGTGCACATACCCACAAGCAACTGTGCCCATTTCTGATATCGCTGCCAGGTGTTTGTAGTAAACTGAAGGTTCTTTGGGAGTGACCACCAGGTTCAAAGATGCTCTGGGCCAGAATGTTATTAACAACCTGGCTGCAGCAGACAGCCAGAAAAATATGGGCCAAAACATTTGTGCCACTTGATAGCTGGAGAAGGCTGAGTAACCTGAGGAGTTTCAGGTGGGATGGAGAGGTTTGTGGTTGCTGGAGCAGGAGCAGGATCAGAACTGTGATCCCTTAGTAATAGAATGTGCTTGTCTCAAATCATATTTCTCTCCCTTCTTCCATTTCCACCTTTTAATGAAGTTTAAGAATGAGGCAGTCACCTGGCTTATTTTGAATGTATAGGAAATTGGGGCTATAGAATGTGTTGTTTTCATTTTTTCTACAGTCACGCAGGGGTAATGGGCAGTAATGGCAAGGTTTCCTCTGACAGCAATTAAAGACCAGAGAGCGGCATCTAATATCTGAATGTGATGGGAAGTTCATTGACACTATTGTTAACAGCTTTATTGAAGCATATATTACATATTACAAAATGTACCCATTTCAAGTGTATAATTCAATGATTTTTAGTTACTTTACTTAGTAGTGTAACCTTAATCATAAATTAGTTTTAAAACATTTTTATCTCCCCCAAAAGATCTCACACACCTATTTATGGAGAGTTAATTTCCATTCCCACTCCAAGCCTCAGCCAACCACTAATCTATTTTCTTTATACATTTGTCTTTTGTGAGCATTTCATATGAATGGATTTACACAATGCTGTGGGTCAAATGTGTCTCCCAAAAACTCATGCCTTGGAAACTTGACCCCCATTGTAACAGTGCTAAGAGGGGAGGAAATTTGAGTATGGCATTTGAAAGGTGGGGCCTTTGGGAGGTGATTAGATTGTGAGCACTGTGCCTTTGCAAATGGATTGATCCATTCATGGAGGCTTTATAAAGACAGCAAGTGAGAAGGTTGGCTCTCTTGCTCAGCCCATTCTTGCTATGTGACACCATGGTCGCCACAGGTCCCTGTAGAGAGTCCCACCCAGAAGAAGGCCCTCACCAGATGTAATCCCTGGACCTTGGACTTCCCAGCCTCCAAACTCTAAGAAATAAATTTTGTTTCTTTGTAAATTACCCAGTTGCAGTATTCTGTTATAAGCAACAGAAAACAGACTAACAAACACAATATGTGGTTTGGGGGGTGTAGTTTCTTTCACTTAGCATAATGAGTTTGAGTTTTATCTAGGATGTAACATGTGTCAACAGTTTGTTCTTTTTTATGGCTGAATAGTATTCCAGTGTATAAATATGTCACATTTTCTCAGTCCATTCCCCAGCAGATGAATATCTGAGTTGTTTCCATTTCCAGCGATTATGAATGCTGCTGCCAAGAACACTCATGTCCCCAAGTCTTTGTGTAGAGCAGTTTTCATTTCTCTTGGGCAAATTCCAAGGAGTAGCACTGCGGATTCATCTGATAGGTTTATATTTAAGTGTTTGAGAAAATGCAAACTATTTTCCAAAGTGGCTGCACCATTTTATATTCCCCTCAGCAATGTATGGAGACTTCCCATTTATTCACATTCTTACCAACACATGTTATTTTCTGTCACATTGATTACAGTTATTCCATCAGATGTAAAATGGTATCTCATTGTCCTTTAAGTTTGCATTTCCCTAGTGACATTGGGTGACTTTTCAAGTGCTTATTGATTTTCATGTGCACCTTGGGTAAAATGTCTGTTTATATCTTTTTGCCTACCTTTCCATTGGAGAATCTTCCTATTGAGTTGAGTGTGTGTGTTTTGTAAATTATTGGATATATGGATATATATTTGGCGTAATATTCCATTCTGTTGTTTGTAGTTTTTGCTTTCTTAATGATATCTTTTGAAGTTCAAAATTTTTGAATTGTGAACAGGTTTAATTTATTATTATTATTTTTTATGAACTATGCTTTTGGTGTAGCATCTGAGAAAACTTTGCTTACCCCAATGTCTTGTAAATTTTCTCCTTTTTTCTTATGAAAGTTTTACTGTTTTAGCTCTTACAAGTAATCACAGGATCAAATTTGAGTTAAATTTTGTGATTGATGTGAGGGTGTAAGTTTATCTTTTTGGACATGGATATCCAATTTTCCCAGCACAATTTACTAAACAGGCTGTTCTTTCTCTAATAAATTGTCTTAGCATTCTTGTCAAAAATCAATTTATTATCAATATATAGATTTATTTTTGGATTGTCAACTCTGTTATCATTAATCTATACATCTTAGTCCATTCTGGCTGCTATAGCAAAACACCATGGACTCAGTGGCTAATAAACAACAGAAATTTATTTCTCACAGTCCTGGAGACTGGGATATGAAAGAAAGACCAAGGTGCCAGCAGATTTAGTGTGTGGTAAGTACCTGCTTCCTAGTTCATGGGACAGAAACTTCTCACTGTGTCCTCACATGATGGAAGAGGTGAGGGAGCTCTCTGGTGTCTCTTCTTATAGGGGCACTAATCTCATTCATGAGGGCTCCACCCTTATGATGTAATCACCTCCCAATTGCCCCACTACCTCATGGCATCACACTGAGCATTAGGTTTCAACACACACATTTTGGGGGGACACAACTATTCAGTCTATTATAGCTCTATCTTTGTTTCACTACCAAACTGTTTTGTTAACTGTAGTTTTATAATGCATTTTGAAATCATAAAATAAAAGTGCTCCAACTTTGTTCTTTTTCAAAATTGGTGTAACTATTCCATGAACACATATACACATATACACATATATAGAATCTTACAAGAACTATATACATCCCAGGGACGTAGAGGATTTAAAGAGAAATCCTGTACATTTCACTTTAGAGGTATTATTGGAAAAGAGAAATAGAATTGTGGAACTTCTCAAAATTTTCTCTTTTAAAAAAAATACTGAAAAACAAAATCCTGTCCCAGCTAATACTCCTGAACCCAGAAGTCATTGGCATGGGCTCCCTTAGTGGACTTGGAGCACTTAGAGATGGTGTCCCATAGCTGGGATGGACGGGAATGGCCCCCTGGGAAGCAGTAAACTTGAACAGAATGGAGAAAACAATTAAATATTAAAACCGATAAAATAAAGCATGACTTAGAGAATGTCTGATGCTCTTATGATTAGGGAAAAGTGAGTACATAAAATTTAACACCCCCCAAACTCACGACCTGATTAGAAGTTGCATACCAACCTCAAAAGTCATTGTTCTCCTCAGAACCAGGACCTAAATATTACTTGACCTATGAAACTTCTAGATCTACGGATTCAATCATTTTTAGTGTGTTTGGCTATCTTAGAACTCATTATCTGTTGCTTTATCTCACATTTATCTCTTTGTATTACCCTCTTTTTTATGATGAAACTGCTAACATGTTAGGCAGGATCCTAAACCTTCACGATCCAGCCACTCTTCCCCATGACTTTGTCCTCTCCTGTACCCAATGCTTTTTTTTTCCCTTAGGTTCAGATGACAACTACTTTAGAGGACATTTTATGCTCTGGGACTAATCTGTTCACAGGCATTGGCTTTGCTGAAATAACCCTACTTTTTTCTTTCTTACCCAAAGGAAAGTATTGGCACCTTGATCTTAAACTCCCAGACTCCAGAACTGTGAGAAATAAACTTTGGTCATTTAAGCAACTCAGTGATATTTTGTTATATCAGCTCTACCAGGTTAATACACATGTTGAGACAAAAATGAAATTGTCTTAATTCTTATCTTGATCCTTTCTTCATACCTAAAAATCATAATCATCACCCAAATGCAAAAAAAACATATCACACACAATACAGCAAAAAATTAACATTGATTTTGAAAGTACTTTTATTTATTTTTATGGTATTTTGGCATTGGTATAAATTTGGCTGTCAAAGTTGTAATCTTTTTTATTCTCTTTGTCATGAAAAAGTACTCATATTTGTTAAACAAAATATGAAGATTATTTTTGATTGGTAAAATGAAACATTTATAAAAGTTTTATTTAAAAAGGTTAGAAACAGGTAAGCAAGACTGAAAACAAGATCCTTAACTGGAAGAAATGGGCTTATGATACATTACAAAGACTTTAAATATATATGAGGGAGATATAAAAGGGAAGAAAAATTATTTTAGAAATTCAAGTTTGAGCTATCGGCAGGGTGATGGCACCACTGTCTAAGAGCAGTGACTACAGAATGTGGTGTGAGTGTGTGTGTGTGCATGTGTGTGTGCATGTGTGTGCATGTGCGTGTGTGTGTGTGCATGTGCGTGTGTGTGTGTAGGGGTCAGCTTGAGAGGAAAATGTACCTTTCATGAAATTTATTTTGTAACCAGTTGAAAATATGATATTGACACCCACCTAAAATTATTAAAGGTAGTGTTGGGATTTGCCAGTAGTAGATCTTCTAGTTAATTGTCATAAAAGAAAAACAAACAACAAAGCTGAATAAATAAAGGAAGAACCATTAGAGGAGATTGGTGAAATCTAATCCCTGATGAGAATAGACACATGATTTAAAGGAGAAAATCGCCAACCCAAACCAAAAACTTTGCTTAGGGGAAGAGTGGGCGGGGCATGATCCAAAGACAATAAGAACCGATACAAGCTGTTTGATGACAGTTCACCCATTGCTAGTGCCTGGGAGAATGCAGACACTACCAGTTTGCTGTGCATCTGCAAAAGGCTATTTAGGCAAAATACAATGTTGTCCCCTGAGTCAGACAATGACAGTGGAAGCAAGGACATTGCAAGGAATTCATTATAGAATAATGGGGGTTCTTTGTGTGAGTTATGGTTTGGAGAAACTTGTGGGTTCAAAAAAAAAAAAGACAAGAAGAAAACGTCTCTCAGGATAGAGAATGTAAAGTGTGTTTAAGTTGTGTGGACATGAGAAGTGGAGAGTCAGACATTTAATACTGAAGAAAAAAAAAAAACCCACAAAAAATTGTAGAATTCTTAGCACAGGTTCTAATATAAGGTAAGGTGAAGCAATTTATAACTATTTATTTCTTGGAACTATAGTCTTCAAAAATATTTTAACTTTTAATTTTTTTGAGACTTCTATATTTCTTTCAGGTAGGATTTCAAAGACCCTCAATTTCAATATTTCAAATCCAGTCATTGCTGATATCACAGTGAGAGGACTTCACCAAATGTCTAAAGCGTCGTGGAGGAAAATTATAACGGCAAAGAATTTCTCTTGAACTGAAATGTTATGACTATTTTTGGATCTTTTCTCTAGGTAACAATCAGCACAAAAGTCACTGATATAAATAAAGCACAATTCATGTTTTTTCCTTGTAATGAGAAAAATCTATAAAATACAAAAATATAAGTATTTGAAAGGCCCATACATTTCTGAGTTTCACATGAATCGTGTTTGACAGAATGTATAGGACACATATATACTTTAACAAGGACTACTTTATTAGATTTTCTGAGTCTTCTTAATTTGATCATGCCTTTACGTCAGTGACTATAAGACACTAGTGTATTGTGTCTTTGATCATTGTGTCAGGGTCTAAAAGATCTATGTGGCCTTTACTTTTAGAAAAGGGTAAAAACTCTTCCTGGGGAAAAGGTATCCCTGTAAACCAGCTGCCTTTCAAGTCAAAACAGAAGGGATCATTTTCAGGCTACCCAGATAACAGGCCTCCACAGTTTCCTTTCTTATAGTGGTATGGCCAGAAACCACTTAAGGGATACAAAGAGTTTCTCCTGGGCTATATTACCCAGAAATGGGTAAAACTCAATGCATTCTCATAAACACAGAGATGTTCTGATTTTGGTCACAGAGGGGCTTCAAAGTGGAAGAGCAAGAATGTAACAATGGTAAAGTGAGAGGGTTGGCCATGTGAATGAAGAGTTTAGCTGGAGAAACCAGCACATTATTGTGTGAGAGAGGGACACTTTAGTGAGACAAAAGAATTGCATTGGCTGAGTCATCTCAGATCTTAAGAGGAAATCATTACAATCAAGCCTCTCTCAATGTATAATGGACCTGGCCTGCCTCAAGTGCAGGCAAGCTGCAAAAACTAATGTCTCTAAAATCAATTTACTGTGTGTCTGTATCTCCCCAGGGTTCATCTGCTCAGGCACACTTGCTTGTCCTTGCACAAGATGGGCATTTGACCGTGTCTGCTCGTACTACCCTCAAGTCCCCACTTCTTACCTGCTATAGACTGAATATCCCCCCAAACACATTAAAGCTTGTTCTCCAGTGTAACTGTGTCAACAGGGTGGGAAAGCAAACTGTGGTATTTGAAAAGTGGGGCTTTTGGGAGGTGATTGGATCGTTATGTCTTGGTCCTAATGAATGGGTCATTCCGTTCATGGGTTAATGGTTTAGTGGGTTATCAGGGAGTAGACAGGAGGCTTTATAAGGAGAGGAAGAAGCACGTGTGAAAACGCTCTTGCTCAGCCCTCGCCATGTGGTATACTGCATTGCCACAGGACTCTGTGCAGAGCTCCAACCAAGAAGAAAGCCCTCTCCCTATACGCCCTATGATCTTGGACTTCCCAGTCTCAAAAACTGTAAAAAAAACAAATTTCATTTTCTTATCGATTACATAGTTTCACATATTCTGTTATCAACAACAAAAAAACAAACTAATGCATTACCCTTTTCCGCCTCTTCCCCATCCTGAGGGCTGACAACACCAATTACGTCGCACCAATTATGTCTTCAAAAGTGAGCTGCAGATGTTACTGAAAGCCACCGGATCCTTGCGTCCACCCTGACCAGGTCTGGTTTGCTTTTACCGTGGCTTCACTCCCCGTCTTCAGCGCTGCACTTACCAGTCAGCCTTCCTCATCCCCTAGCATTGTGACCCTGAGTGCACCCTCACTGTTTTCAGCTTTGTTCCACCCTCTTCCCCAACTTCCTTTATTTTCCAGGAGCCAATTTAAAGACCAGGAATACCAACACTATCCTCCATAAAGAAAAAGTGTACCAGGACCTCGGTTATTTTATGTTTGTTCCCAAATAGACATTCTTTTTTCCCTTTATTTTCTTTTTTTCTTGAAATATAATTGATTGTACATATCTGTGGGGTACCATGTTGAATACTGTATGCAATGTATGATGCTCAAATCAGGATAATTAGTATATTCGGCATTACACAATGTAAACATTTTTTGTGGCCCTTTACCAATTTCTTGCTACCTCCAGCCCCCACTTTTACCCACCTCTGGTGGCCTCAGTTCTGTTCTCTCCTTTTGAAAGCTCAATGAATTATTGTGCTTGTTGTATCTTTCTTTTTTTATTTCTTTGTTTATTTGTTTAGCTCTCACTTATGAGTGAAGACAGGCAGTATTTCTTTTTCTGTGCCTGGCTAATTTCACTTAGTGTAATTTTCTCTAGGTTCATCCATGTTACTATGAACGGCAGAATTTGATTCTTTTTTAAGTTCTTTTCCATAATTATCAATAAGGAACTCAGTGAATTTTGAATCCACAGCAAAGCATTATCCAGCCTAGTTCTCAGAACTTAGAGACAATTAATGAAGATTATGTTAATTTAATTTAGAGACCAAGTAGGAAATAGCAATGGCTAAAGGAAGTTTGGAAAAGGCAGAGTACTCAGGTCTGAAACAAAATTACCCAGAAATGATGAGGTTTTTGTTTTTTCTTTCCCTACTCCTATCCTTGCCTCTTTCTTTGTGCCATGTGAGGAAAAACATCTGACATCAATATCTATTATGTTCAAAAATGCCAGCTTTCAGGGCGAAATGTGTCGAATCACCTGATGATATGGTTACAGAAGATATGGCTGGGAAAACGAAGTGCCCTATCTGTAGGGTGATGATAAAATGTATCCTCCAAACTGGGACGATCCTGAGAGTGAAAGGGGCTGCCGTTAATAATTATGTCAAACAACGTATGTAAACTGGAACTGCCCAGGAAAAATGAGAGGTATATTTACTTCCTATTCAAGATGTTTATGAAAAGAGAGAGAGAGAGAGACAGAAACCACTCCTTGTTCAATCTGTACTCAAGTAGCTAAACATCTTTGATTTTATAAAAATAGAAAACATGATTGAAAACACAGATTACGGGCCGGCCCGGTGGCGCACTGGAGAGTGCGCTGCTTGGGAGCGCGGCGGCGCTCCCGCCGAGGGTTCAGATCCCATGTGGAGACCGGTTCCCGCTCACTGGCTGAGCGAGGTGCAGGCACAACACCGAGGGTTGCGATCCCATTGCCGGTCCCCGGTATGGGTGCAACACCGAGGGTTGTGATCTTGTTACCGGTCAGTAAAAAAGACAAAAAAAAGGAAAAGAAAAAGAAAACAGATTACAATCATTTTTGAGGCACCGACTACTGCCAGTTGAAGGGTGTGACAAGCACACTGGCAATCCATTGAATTTGAAAAACAAGCTCTGAAAAACCCAACATAAAAGTCAAAAATAGACCTTGTCTCCCATTCAGAAACAGCAAGTCTTCCACCTAAAAATGGTTATGGGATCGTCACTCTGCCAGGTTAAGATTGTTGCAGAAATCACCTATGAAGATGGACCCAATTGCCATGTGTTCTCAGAAAGTGAAAAAAAAAATGGTAAAACAAAACAAAACAAGAAACAACGTATATCTAACCCTGATGTGACACGGCTCACTTTCATATGTGAGCATGGGCAGTGTACCCTTCACTTCACCACTCGTGGGGGGGATCTGCATACTTACAGTACTGTTAACTCCGTTTTCTGTAGTGGAACCCAACACTGCTCATGATAGTAGTAACATAACAGCAGGCACCGTTGTAGAACAATCACTGCGTCAGGGACTGTGCCGTGTGAAAATCATGACATCTCTACAAATTCCCGACCTCCCTCACAACTACTCCTGGGCTATACTATTATCCCTAATCCTATGATGTGGCACAGAGGGTTTAGTAACTTATCTAAGAACACAATGAGTAAGAGACTATTAGTTTTTTACAGCTACCATAACAAAGCACCACAGACTGGGTGGTTTAAACAACAGACATTTGTTCCCTCAAAGTTCTGGAAGCTGGAAGACTGGAAGTCCAAGACGAAGGTGTCAGCAGGTGTTGGTCACTTCCCTGCTGCATCCTCAAATGGCCTTTTCTCCATGCACGAGCATCCCTAGTGTTTCTCTGTATCCAAATTTCCTGTCCTTGTTAGAACACCTCTCAGACTGGACTGGGACCAACCCTAAAGACCTCATTTTAATTTAATCATTCCTTAAAAGCCCTATTTCCAAATATGGTCCACATTCTGAGGGATCGGGGTTAGAGCATCAACATAGGAATTTGGGAGGGACACAATTCAGGCCATAACAGGACTCAAGCTAAAAGTCAGGTCTGGTCTGAGTCTAAAACCAGTGTATTTTCCACATTATACCTGGCTCTAACTACTGGAGGTAGCGACATTGCTCTATGCTTTAAGAGAAGCCAATTTCCAGGTTACTGTTTTTATCCCCTAAGAGTTTTCAGCGTAGTAAAGGAGAGAAACACGTCAACAACTTACTCTAATGCAGAACAAAATACACTCATAATTAATAAGAGCTCTCAGAAGATCGTACAGCATAGTGGATCAAAGTATCACCTCTAAAATTAGAATGCCTGAGTTCAACTCTCAGTTTGAAATCCAGTAGCAGACGCAACTAAAGTGAGAATCTGATGCATTCATTCAAAAATTATATACTGACAGTCTACCGGGTGCTACACGTTGCTTTCGCCTCTTGGGATTCATTACACTGCTTTAATTGATCATTCAGAATAGTGCTTAAACAAAATAAATGATGCCTGATGTTTCTCGTTATTCTTATATAAGGTCTTTGTGGGTAATACAAATTTGCTGATTTAAAGGAGTTTTTTTCTTTAACTAAAGATAATTGGTGATAGGTTAGGTGAGACATTTAGGGTATTTTTGAAATTTAATATTCCTTCAAAGCAATAATAAAATATTTACAGTTAAAGTTGGAGCAAGTGGGAGTGACCAAACCATTGGAGAAAAGCTTTTTGATCAAGTAGTTTTGAAACATATATAAAAACCAACTTAAAACTTGGCTGCAAGTATAGAAGAGAAGAATTTGGACAGAAAATAACAAACAGATCTTTACGATAAGTCATTTGAAATTGCTGAGAAAATTCTGAGCTAATTGTACACCCAGATCTGTACCTCTCCCTTTCTCCTCACAGAAACTCAAGGTCCTGAGTCAGGCTCTGATAGAGTTTGGAAGTTACTGTCCCCCCAAAACTACTGGGGAAATCTGATCCCTAGTGTGGCAATGTTGGGAGCAGTTTGGGTCATGGGGGCAGGTCCCTCACAAAAGTATCAATACTCTCCCTGGCGAGTGGGGGTAGTGAGTGAGTTCTCGCTTTATTAGTTCCTGCCAGAGCTGGTTGTTTGAAAAGGCCCCGGGCACCTCCTCTCTCTCTCTCTCTCTCTCTCTCTCTCTTCCTCTCACCGTGTGATCTGCTTGTACCTGCCAACTGCCTGCCTCTTTCTGCCATGAGTAGAAGCAGCCTGAGGCCTGTGCCAGATGCAGCTGTCCCAGAATCATAAGCCAAATAAACCTCTGTTGTTTATAAACTACCCAGTCTCAGGTATTCTGTTATAGCAGCACAGAAACGGAGTGATACAGTCTCCTCAAGACTTATAACACTAAACGAACATTGTTAAGACATTATGTAAAATAAAGTACTTATTCGGACTAGGCCCATCTAGCACAGTGATAAAATTAAGTGGCATTCCAGAGGCCTCCCTATGTACACCGATGTTTATCTGTTTAAAAACAGACACCAGGATTAAGGTGAAAGGGTGTGTGTCCCACTAGGTTGTACTTTACAGATTATAGTAGCCACATTTTCTATGATTTTAGAGACAGGAGACACCATGCAAGTTTTCAGAATTTCAGATAAGACCTCAGAGCCCAGGAGCTCTGGATGGCATTAAATTCAGCCATCTAATAAAACACTCTTCAGAGTTGTCATGACAACAACCTCATTCTTCCCATTTGAAGTATGCTGCTTTCTTCTAGATGGAAGTGTTTACTTGGTATCTATTGGGAGGCTATAATTTTTTTATTGAAATACACAGTTCAAAGGGCACTGAATTGGAATTTACCAAGCCTTCTTAGAGATTACTATATATGAATTTGTGTTAAGATATATACAGCTCCTTCTTGAAGTCCTTTTTTCATGGCAGCTGGATTTGTCATAGCTCTTCTGAAGGTTTTATTTCCTTTTTTGACCTAATTCAAAGCCCAAACAATTTAAAATTGACAGCCTCATTCTTAGTTTTCCCAGGACCAGGTATCTCAACTTTGGTTAATTAGGTTTCTACAGTTTTATGAAGAATGAGTATTTATGATGCTAGAACCCCTGTCTTTAATTAATTTATTTGGAAATTGTCATTTGTTCTCACTCTTTAAATTCCCACCAAGGACCAAGTTTCTGTTCCTAACAGAAAGCTACTTGCTGATGAGCATAGTTGGTGCTAAAGTGCTGCCTGTACCTGCCACCACTCTCCGGGTACCTGCCCATTGGTACTCATCTGTTCCATGTCTGAATGTTTATGGATCCGTGCACCCTCCTCTAGCATTACACTCTTGCACATCACTCATTCCTGAAGAACTAACTGTATACCACAGCAAATAACAATCTAAGACAATCATACACTGATTCCTTTTAAATTGTTGGATATACACTAGAAGAAAAAAATATAAAATGATAAAGGAATAAACAACACAAAAGCAAAACAAAATGCAACAAAAATGTTTCTATGTAGTAAATAAAGATCTTGTAGCCTTTAAAGCAAGAAATTAAATAAAATATTCACCTCCATAAAGTAGGAGCTACAATTAAAGATACAAGTTCTCAAATACAAAATAAACAATTTCACAAGAGATGAAAATGTGTGCCTCACATAGCAAAAGCAACACTGAGCAAAAAAAATAAAGTTGGAGGCATAACACTACCTGCCTTTAAACTATACTACAAAGCTATAATAACCAAAATAGTATGGTACTGGCATAAAAACAGACACAATGATCAATGGAATAGAATAGAGAATCCAGAAATCAACCCACACACCTACAGCCATCTGATCTTAGACAAAGGCAACAACCCTATACATTGGGGAAGAGACTGCCTCTTTAACAAATGGTGCTGGGTTTTTTGCAAGATGGCGACAGATATGGAGAGGGGGTGCCAGAAAACAGCGTGAGCCTGAGAAGCATGTGCTGAGCTGCCAGAGTGCTATCTGCATTTCCAAGAGCAACAAAAAATGAATAAGTCTTTCAACAATTAAACTACAACTTTAAAAAAAGCAACTACAGATGCGAAGTTTAGGGCCGACACAAAAGAAGATTCCTGAGAGCGCCTGAACTGCGCCACCGACCGAGTAAGCAGCCCCAGGCAGCAGAGACCAGAGACCAAATACGGGGTCCATGCCAATGCGGAAGCGGAGAGAGAGCCACCTGAAGTGTCCAGCTCTGTGAGTGACCCACAGCCCAGCCCTGCTTAGGAGGCAGACCCCCGTACGGCTTCTGCCTCCCACACCAGACCAGCCACTGACCCCAGGGCTGCCTCCATTTTCTCAGGTGGGGGCGGAGCCAGTCAGTTTGGCCAGGTCTGAATCCTCCACCTGGCTTGGCTCTTCACTGAGCCCTGCCACTTGCTTGACCCGGCACGGGGCCTTCCAGGGCCTGCGGGCCGGCCTCCCATCCCACTCTCTCCACGGTTCTATGGTGGGGCTGGTGACTTGGGGAGCCCCAGGTCATCGTCGGGAGACAGGGAAAAGCAGGGCGGGCCAATTGTTATTCCACCGCACCCGGGGCTCTGTCCCCAGTAAACCTCCTGTTGCCGGGAGGCAGATACCACCTCTGTGGCCACCAGTTCAGAAAAACGCCTAGCCGATTTTTGGTTAGGAAAAGTGTGGTTGGAATGCTCCCAGGCTTACTTGAGCCTGCCAGAGAGCTGAATTTGGGCAGTGCGGGAGTCAATTCGTGCCGGGGGGATCCAAAGAGGAACTGTGTGCTGCGGGCTCCTCCTCTGAGGAGCACACGCTGAGAAACCCCCACTCAGTGTTACATAGCCACCCAGAGCGATGGGTAGACTGCGTCCAGGAGAAACCTGAAAGTATTCCTGGGTGGGCCGAGCTGAGCGGGCACTTGAGGACACGGCTGACAGACAGGGTTGCAGTAGACACGCTCCAGCTCAGAGAGGGGAGGTGTCCGGTTAAGGAGGCGGAGACTCAGCAGGAAAAAAAACACACCTTGTGGACCGCCCGGTAAGATCCAACACCCCCACCTAGTGCACAGACTCGGCAGAAAACACACAACCTGTGGGGTCAACACAGCAGGATCCAGCAGCCCAGCAGAGTCCAGACTGACCAGAGAGGAGCCTCACCGGAGAGGCCCAAGACTCGAGGCAACCACACACACTAGTCACTAGAGGCCAACTGAGCCAATAGGGTCAAACCTGGGCACTGTGAAACCCCCTGCCAAAATGAATAAACATCAAAAAAAAGATACCAGAAATACAAGAAACCTAGAAAGTACACCACCAATGGTTAATAAATCTCAAACTCCAGATTCTATAGAACAAGAAGCCCTTGAAATGAATGACAAGGAATTTCGAGTGATAATTCTAAAGAAATTGAACGAGATAAATAGAACTCAGCTAGACAGCATGATGAAATGAAGAAAAGTATACAGGACCTGAAAGAGGAAATGTACAAGGAAATCAACGTCCTAAAAAAAAATGTAGCGGAACTGGCCGAACTGAAGAAGTTATTCAGC
>NW_007728732.1:255396-255751 GCF_000696425.1 Galeopterus variegatus | reverse complement strand
GAAGTTGAAGAGAGAACCTCTGAACTTGAAGATTGGCTGTTTGAAATAACACAAGCAGACAAGAAAAAAGTATCAAAGACATTGAAGAAAACCTGAGAGAGATATTAGACAACCTTAAGCGCTCAAATATTCGAGTCATGGGTATTCCAGAAGGGGAGGAAAAAGGAGAATGTTTAGAAAAATATTCAATAAAATAGTGGCTGAAAACTTCCCAGGAATAGGAAAAATCACAGATCTTCAGATCCAGGAAGCTCAACGATCTCCAAACTTATTCAACCCAAAAAGGGCTTCTCCAAAACATGTTATACTCAAATTGGCAAAACTCAAAGACAAAGAGAGAATCTTAAAACCTGCA
>NW_007728732.1:253345-253579 GCF_000696425.1 Galeopterus variegatus | reverse complement strand
AGGAAACCATACAAACACATGGAAATTAAACAGCATTCTACTTAACGACACATGGGTCCAAAAAGAAATCAAGCAGGAAATAAAAAAATTATTGAAAATAATGAAAATAATGATACATCATACCAAAACTTGTGGGACACTGCAAAAGCCCATAAAAGCCCAAGTAAAATCATATCCCACTAGTATAATAAAAATGACAATCATGAAAAGAAAACAAACAAAAACACTAGCTGC
>NW_007728732.1:221414-252345 GCF_000696425.1 Galeopterus variegatus | reverse complement strand
AGGATAGATCACATATTAGGACACAAATCAAGTCTCAACAAATTCAAAAAAAATGGAATTATCCCATGTATTTTCTCAGACCACAATGGATTAAAACTAGAAATCAATAACAAGCGAAACTCAGGAAACCATACAAACACATGGAAATTAAACAGCATTCTACTTAACGACACATGGGTCCAAAAAGAAATCAAGCAGGAAATAAAAAAATTATTGAAAATAATGAAAATAATGATACATCATACCAAAACTTGTGGGACACTGCAAAAGCAGTATTAAGGGGGAAATTTATTGCATTGAATGCTTACCTCAGAAGAATGGAAAGATGGCAAGTGATCAACCTAACGCTACACCTTAAAGAAAAACAAGAACAATTTAAACCTAAAGGTAGCAGACAGAAAGAAATCATCAAGATCAGAGCAGAACTCAACGAAATTGAAACCCAAAAAACAATACAAATCATTAAAATGCTAGGAATAAATCAACACCTTTCAATAACAACTCTCTATGTAAAAGGTTTAAATTCCCCAATCAAAAGACACAGATTGGCTGACTGAATTAGAAAGGAGGACCCAACTATATGCTGCCTACAACAGACCCACCTCACCCATAAAGACTCACATAGACTAAGAGTGAAAGGATGGAAAAAGATCTTCTTCCATCTGAAATACAAGGAATCATTAGAGACTACTATAAAGAACTACATGCCAACAAGTTTGAAAATCTGGAGGAAATGGATAAATTTCTGGACACACAGAAGCTCCCAAAACTGAGCCATGAAGATGTAGAAAATCTGAACAGACCAATAACAGTTAAGGAGATTGAAGCTGTTATCAGAAAGCTCCCAACATAGAAAAGCCCAGGACAAGACGGATTCACAGCAGAATTTTACCAAACATTCAAAGAGGAATTGACACCGATTCTTTACAAACTATTCCAAAAGATAGAAGCAGACACAAATCTCCCGAACTCTTTCTATGAAGCAAACATCATCCTGATACCAAAACCAGGTAAAGATATAACCAAGAAAGAAAACTACAGGCCAATATCCTTGATGAATATAGATGCAAAAATCCTCAATAAAATATTAGCAAACAGAATACAACAACACATACGTAAAATTATTCACCACGATCAAGTGGGATTCATCCCAAGGAAGCAAGGTTGGTTCAACATACGCAAATCAATAAATGTGATACACCATATTAATAAAATCAAACACAAGGACCATATGATCATCTCTATTGATGCCGAAAAAGCATTTGATAAAATCCAACACTCATTCATGACAAAGACCCTTCATAAATTAGGTATAGACGGAAAGTATCTCAACATAATCAAAGCCATATATAATAAACCCACCGCCAATATCATCCTGAATGGGGAAAAACTAAAAGCTTTTCCTTTAAGAACAGGAACCAGACAAGGATGCCCACTCTCACCACTCCTATTCAACACAGTATTGGAAGTATTAGCCAGAGCAATCAGAAAAGAGAAGGAAATAAAGGGCATCCAGATTGGAAAAGATGAAGTCAAACTGTCCCTGTTTGCAGACGATATGATCCTATATATCAAACAGCCCAAATCATCTATTAAAAAACTCTTAGACGTGAAAAAAGAGTTCAGCACAGTAGCAGGATACAAAATCAACACACAAAAATCAGTAGCATTTCTATTCACCAATAGTGAACAAGCAGAAAGAGAAATCAAGAAAGCCTGCCCATTCACAATAGTCGCCAAAAAAATAAAATACCTAGGAATTGAACTAACTAAGGACGTGAAAAATCTCTATAACGAGAACTATAAACCACTCCTGAGAGAAATTAGAGAGGATACAAAAAGATGGAAAGACATCCCATGCTCCTGGATTGGAAGAATCAATATAGTGAAAATGACTATACTACCCAAAGTAATATACAAATTCAATGCAATCCCCATCAAAATTCCAATGACATTTCTCTCAGAAATGGAAAGAACTATACAGTCATTTATCTGGAATAACAAAAGACCAAGAATAGCCAAAGCAACGCTGACCCCCAATGTTCATTGCAGCACTCTTTACAATAGACAAGAGTTGGAACCAACCCAAATGTCCATCATCAGATGAGTGGATAATGAAACTGTGGTATATCTACACAATGTCATACTACTCAGCTATAAAATCGAATGAAATACTGCCATTTGCAACAGCATGGATGGACCTTGAGAAAATAATATTAAGTGAAACGAGTCAGGCAGAGAAAAAGAAATACCACATGTTCTCACTTTTTGGTGGGAACTAAAAATACACAAATAAATTCACTCACACACACACAAAAAAAATGGGGGGGGGTGAAGAAGATATAACAACTACAATTGCTTTGAAGGTGTTTCAACAAGCAAACGGAAAGGACATTCTTGTTTGGGAGGGGGGAGAGCGAGTAGGGAGGGAGGTTTCAGTGATGGGTCATAATAATCAACCACATTGTATATTGACAAAATAAATAAATAAATAAATAAATAAATAAATAAATAAATAAATAAATAAATAAATAAATAAATAAATAAATAAATAAAATACTGATAACCTTAAAAACAAAAACAAAAACAAAAAAAAAAAAAAACAAATGGTGCTGGGAGAACTGGATATCAATATGCAGGAGAATGAAACTAGACCCAAACCTTTCACCATACACTAAAGAAAACTCAAAATGAATTAAAGAATTAAATATACACCTTGAAACAATAAAACTTCTTAAAGAAAACATAGGAGAAACACTTCAGGAGGTAGGACAGGACACAGACTTCATGCATTTGACCCCAAAAGCACAGGCAACCAAAGGAAAAATAAACAAATGGGATTATATCAAACTAAGGAGCTTCTTCATAGCAAAAGAAACAATTTACAGAGTTAAAAGACAACGAACAGAGTGGGAGAAAATATTTGCAAAATATACATCTGACAAAGGATTAATATCCAGAATATACAAGGAACTCAAACAACTTTACCAAAAAAAAAAAACAACAAGCAACCCAATTAAAAAATGGGCAAAAGACCTAAATATGCATTTCTCTAAGGAAGATATACAAATGGCCAACAGACTTATGAAAAAATGTTAAACATCACTCAGCATTTGAGAAATGCAAATTAAAACCACACTGAGACACCATGTCACCCCAGTGAGGATGGCTAAAATCCCAAAGACTCTGAACAATAAATGCTGGTGAGGTTGCGGAGAAAAAGGAACTCTCATACATTGTTGGTGGGAATGCAAAATGGTGCAACCTCTATGGAAAATGGTATGGAGGTTCCTCAAGCAATTGCATATAGATCTACCATATGACTCAGCTATCCCACTGCTGGGAATATACCCAGAGGAATGGAAATCATCAAGTTGAAGGTATACCTGTTCCCCAATGTTCATTGCAGCACTATTTACAGTAGTCAAGAGTTGGAACCACCCCAAATGTCCATCATCGGATGAGTGGATACGGAAAATGTGGTATATCTACACAATGTCATACTACTCAGCTATAAAAAAGAATGAAATACTGCCATTTGCAACGACATGGATGGACCTAGAGAGAATTACGCTAAGTGAAACAAGTCAGGCACAGAAAGAGAAATATCACATGTTCTCACTTATTTGTGGGAGCTAAAAATAAATAAATAAATGCACAACACACACACACACACACACACACACACATAAAACTGGGGGAGGGGAAGAAGACACAACAATTACAATTCCTTGAAGTTGACATGACAAGTGAACAGAAAGGACATTGCTGGGTGGGAGGGAGGAGAGAAAGGAGGGAGGGAGGTTTCAGTGATGGGCCACAATAATCAACCACATTGTATATTGATAAAATAAAATTTAAAAAAAAATACGTGTGCCTGCAAAAGTCAGCAAAGAACTGTGACAGAAAAATAAAACCATCTAGGTGAAGGCCACATGGTAAGCAGCAATAAAGGAGATAATAGATTGTGGAAAACAAGAAAAGGAAGATATTACAGTAAAAAAAAAGTGAGGAATATTTTTTAAATCATTAAAAGTAATTTAAATGTTGATTATAGATGATAAAAAATTCCATATACAAATAAGTGGTGTCTCTGAATAAGAACTAAATAAATTGAACAGCAACATGAAATAAAGCATAACAACAACAAAAACTTTTGAAATACAAAGGCTTTCACCTAGACACTGAAAGACTGTATTGTGTCCTAGGAAAAACTGATTCTAAATATTCAATGACATGATTAATAAAGATTCTGGAGTTCAGAATTAGAAATATTTTCGGAAATAAAAGCAAAATACTAAGTTACTTAGAGAGAGAAAATCAGACTGACTTTAAAGTTTTCCATAACATCTTTAAGGGCTAGCATAGATTTATTTACAGATTGCTCAGAAAAGAATGTGAGTGTGTGTGTGTGGAAAAGAGAGAGAGAGAGAGAGAGAGAGAGAGAGAGAGAGAGAGAGAGAGAGATATGAAATATTCAACTATGTGCACGCTTTAAAAATCTTTCTTTGAGAAATAACTCCCATTTTTTCTTAAATATGCAGGCTTTACAACATTATATTGAACAGTAAGGATTATAGCAGACACCCCAGTCTTGTTGAATATTTTTTTTAAAAAATGCATCAAAAGTTTCACCTTTATATATGATATTTGCTGTAAGATTTTTATGTGAAACAATTGAATTGAATGTGTAGTTTCTTCTCATTCTAGTTTTCTGGGTCTCTTTTAAAATTACATGTAAAAGTTGAACGTTATAAAAGCTTCTTTTCTGTTTGTCTTGAAATCTTTATGTGATTTTTCATCATTTATTCTATCAATATATTGATATATTAGTAGAATTTTCAGATGCTAAAATGTCTTATTTGGGGAATAAACTATATTTGATCATTTCTGGTTTTACACAAAGTTTTATTCAGTAGCTAACATTTTATTATTCCTTCTGTATATTTTTTTGCTTTAAAATCTATTTAGACTATTTTAAAATTTTTACAATTGGTTTTCTCTTGACTCAAGTTTGAAGTGTATTTATTCATATACTTATATCTGCATCTCTGGAGAGTCTGGATAGAAAATACATTGCCGACATGAATGTATTTGCCTCTGTCCCCTTTTCAATGTATCTATTTTATTAAGGCATAATAATACTTCTTTAAAAAAATCACTTTTACGTGACTAGTTCAGTGAGTGTTGAAAAATTTATGTTCTTGTAACCACAACAGCGATTAAGATACTATAACACCCTAGATATTTCCTTCATGTGCCTTAATGGGCAAATTTCCTTCCCCTCCAATCCCAGGCAACCACTAATTTATCTATCACTATGGATTGTTTTTGTCTTTTATAGAATTTCATATTAATGGAATCATATAATATGTACTTTGTATGTCTAGCCTATTTTGATTAGAGATTTTGAGATAAATCCATGTTCTTACATGTACCGGCAATTTGTTCATTGTTGAGTAGTATTCCATTATATGGATATATCAGACTTTGTTTATCATACTAAAAAGTGATGAAAATTAGAATTCTTTCAAGTTTTTGATTATTATGAACAAATCTGATATAAACATTCAGGTACAGGTCTTCGTATAAGCATAATCTTCATTCCTTGTAGGTAATGACCTTGGAGTGGTCATATGGTGTTTACTTAATTCTATAAGAAACGTACAGACTATTTCCCAAAGTGGTTGCACCCTTTTTTAATTCATATTGTATATAAGAATTCAACTTACTCTACATTCTCTCCTGCCCTTCGTATTGTCAGTTATTTTAACATTTGCCACTCTATTAGGTAAAGTTTACTATTAATTTCTAGTCAACTCTGCCTTCATAATTATGATACATCTTGAATTGGGTGTCAGTTAGTCATCCTTCTTGGTTTTTTTTTTTTTTTTTTTTTTTTTGTCTTTTTTCGTGTCCGGCAACGGATCGCAACCCTCACTGTTGCGCCCGGACCGGGACCGGCAACGGGATCGCAACCCTCGGTGTTGGGCCCAAACCTCGCTCAGCCAGTGAGCGGGAACCGGTCCGTATGTGGGATCCGAACCCTCAGCGGCAGCGCCGCCGCGCTCCCAAGCGGCGCACTGTAGCAGTGCACCACCGGGCCGGCCCATCCTTCTTGTTTTTTGAATAAGATTTTTCCTTAAATGTCTCATTATTTATCCCTGTGAGTTTATACTCCTGTGACATTTTTAGATACCTTGCCTGAGATGCATGACTAGAGGGAGGGACATGTCCAGGTCCTAGCACATGTCCTTTCTAATCTACACCACTGAGAAGTGCAGCTGCGTGCATAATGCAGAAGCCTCTGGAGTTGACACCTGCTCCTCAGACCTGGCCTGCTCTTTTTCTTGAGTTGTCCCCCTTATTTGTACACAGGCATTCCTTGAGGGCTGGAGGCTATTGAGGAACAAAAGTTCAGAAGACGTTAGTCAGGTCTGCCCATGCCTATTGCTAACTAAATTTTCTTTTCTTTTCTTACCTTTCCTTTCCTCAGGCCTTGAAAGAGTGATTGGGTGGAAGGTGCTCAGTGGTTTTCCCAGGTAAGCTGGGAAGCAAGAGAAAGGAAAGCACTTAAGTGTCCTGTCACCCATATCCCGCCATGGCCTCCAGCCCTGTTATTCTCCCCTTATGCACACCTGAGAATCACAAAAGTTATACAATCTCAAGGCTTTCAATGGCTTGTATTTAGTTAATTGTATTTGAATTGATTAATGCCCTTCCTTTCCGTGGGATTTTCAGGATTAGAATGGTGGCGGAGGGGAGGGGAAGAAGGTCAGTCTTCTTATTTGACTTTCCTGTCATGCATAAGCAAATTGCTTTCCAATATTTTCCTCATGGTTGGATATTTACTTTAGATGTGACATTATGCTAAGACAAATTCCAATCTGTTTAGTTTTCCTGAGCTCCTTCTTTGTCTTTTCTCTTTCTCCTTAAGTTGCATGTGAAACTCCTTATACTGCACTGGGGTTTTGATTCAGAACCTGAATTCAAGAACTGCCTCTGTTACTGCAGAGCTGTGTGATCCACATGCAAAATAATGACCACACGTGAGCTTCTGTAGGTGTCAGGTCTCTCCTTTATGACAAGGGGTTAATAATATCTGCCTCATTTAATTGCTTTGATTAAATAATACAATGTGTGAGATGTGGTACACGTACCAGATCTTCCTTCAAGACGATGCCTTCTTTTTCCTCAGCTGCTGAGATCATTGGTGATCAGCACCAACAGGTGAGTACCTGTCCACAAATGCCTTCACCTGGAAGGAGCTGTCTCCCCAGACACAGGCTGTGTCCAGTGATTGGGCTCAGTGGGCTGCAACTGTCTGGTCCCTTGCCTTGATTTAGGAAAAATCTCTGAGCCATCCAGATTTCAGAGCTCCCTATCTACACAATTAGCTGAGGTCTCCATTGCAACTGCATTACAGTTCAGTGGCTCCTTCTCTCAAACTTGCTTGTCTAGCTCTCTTCATGATGATTTTTTGTGTGCACTCCCCCCCAAAAAATCTCCTGCTTACAGATTTTTCTATCTCAAAGTCAGTTTTCTGTGGAACCAAACATAAGTTGGAATTTTGTAAGTATCCAAGTACCCTATGATGTAAAAGTAGTACCATCTCCTGAGTACCAAAGAGCAAGCATCGAAAACTAGACCTACAGAAACAAGTAGAGGGAAGTATCACTGTGAGAGAGACCTCACTGTGTCCATGAACGGAGGCCGGGTCCACAGGGGTGTGAAGTATGAGTCTGAACTTCAAAGAAGGTGGGGTCTAGAGCCGTAGAGGGAAAAGAAAGAAAAACTAGGCTGCATCTTCCTCTGAAACAGCAGTACTAGCTTCTTGCATCAATTACTTTCAGTATTTGTCTCCTGTAAGCAAGGCTGAGATCATTAAATTTATGACTTCCAATTTGAACACATCCTTCAGTTTAGAATTGGCAAGAGCTAGACAGGACCCTATAAATGTTAACCTTTTGGCAAAGCCTCAGACCTAGGCTGAAACACAGAATCTGTCATTTTTGTTTTAAATATCCAGTAAACCCAGAAATGTTTGTCATGACTCCACCATGACTCTTGTGAGCTGTTTGATGTTTACACAAAACGTGCCTTGGTACAAAATCTGTGGGAGGCAGTGTCAAGTAGAGTGTCTAACAGTTTGAGCATCTGGGACTAATGAGCTATCAGCAAACACTTGGCTTAGGCATGGCCAATCTGTTTTTGAATACTGTGAGTGCTGACTGTATCAATAAAGATAGGCTGTGATGGGAAACATTCGCTAATATTCAACAACATGCTGGAATGTTTAGGTCAGAAGGAAGAAGATCACAAAGTTGAGTATGGCCATATTATGAAGAGATGCAAATTAGTGGCAGAGTTAACAAAAGACAGTGATCAGAGAGCTTGGGCATTTTCCCTCCTTTCTCCTTCCTTCCTTCATTTATTTTTCTGTCATTCTTACTTCAGCATCCAAAGAACATTTACAAAGTACTTAGGCTCTCCCTCAAGGAATGTGTGGTATAGTAACATGATTAATTTTATATAATTGCTTTAAATAAATGTTCGAATCACTTGGTAGCTGAATTACAGACATGATTTTATGGTGCAAAATAGACAAGAAACTAAAAGAATTACAACATTAATGTATTTATAACAAATACTATTTGCTTAATTTGAAATATATTCAATCATTTTGAAAGAACACATATCAACAAAGTTACATACCAGAAACATAGGTAAGTGGTTGCAAAAGTGAGAGGGATGGGAATAGATTGTGGGTATAAGAGAAGATAAAAATGAAGTGAAAGTAGGGCTTTTGCACAAATCAGTGACAATAGTGCACCATGAACTGAAGAGAATCCTGAGCTACCCTCTGTACCTGAAAACACCAAAAACAAACAAACAAGAAGCACAGAAAAAATCAAGAAAAACAAAACAAAACACAAAGGCTCAAAGGAGAGCTCTAGACTCCATGCCAGACAAAAACTCACTCTCCTCTAAGAGGAGCTGGAGGCTACTGGCCTGTGTCAGGCAACCTGCTGCCAAGGCAGAAGAGACTCCACCATGGATCAAGGAAAAAAATGGACTCCGTCCAAGAGACAATGAAGCCACTGGGGTAGGAGAAGAATCTTCCTGTTAAAAGTACACTGAGACCAAAATGAACCAACTGGAAAATATCTTCCTAGTTCTCTTGCTTTTTCCATGATTAGATGACTGTCTCCTCTGTTGGTTTGTCCCTTCACTGATGCTAGTGTGTTGGGATCGACTTCTGGCTGCCTCCTGCTTAGGAGGCCCCGAGCTATGGGAGGTCTAAATGCTGACCAGAGAGCGGCAGGCACTGGGCAGGCCACCGATGCCAGCCTCTGTTGTAGAGTGACTTTTCTCCTACACATGGGGCTGGAGATGATCCCAGTCCTAGAATTGCTCAAGCATTTTTGTTTGTTTGTTTGTTTAGCTTCATCGTAATATCATTCACATACCATCAGTTTCAACAATTTAAAGTGTACAGGTCAGTGGCTTTTAGCATATTCCCAGTGTTGTGCAAACATCACCACAATGTAATTTTAGCACATTTTCATCACTCCCCAAAGTAAAAACCTACTCATTACCAGTAGTCCCCCATTTTTACTCCTCACCCCCAACCACAGGCAACCACAGATATACTTTCTGTGTCTCCATAGATTTGCCTAGGACATTTCGTATGTGTGGAATAATATAATATATGATCTTTATGGTTGACTTATTTTAGCCAGCATAATTTTTTCAAGATTGGCTGTTATTGTAAATGCATAGTAACTAGCCCCAAAGTGGGACCAGCATATCAAGCCCACATTGTGTTTCCATCCTATCATTACTTACTTTGTGCTTTGTACTCGTAGTGCCTATGAAATGATTTTGTTTACTCTTGACTCTATCCAGTCACTCTGAAAGAAGGGGAATATCTCTGTTTACCAGCAACTCCAGGATCACACGACCTACCCTGGCAGGTGTGACTCCACCGAGTCTGTAAATATCATGGGATGTCATCACGCTGGTAGCAGAAGGAAAAGGTGACGGACATTAAAATAGTTTTAAGTCATGTATCATATATCGGAGACACTCTGATATTCTATTAATTAGTAAACTAATGTTTGTTTGTTTTTTTATTTTCTCTAACTACCTCTTTTTACAGGTTATATTAAAAATACAGAGCTACTCTGTCCATCATGGAGGAGATCTCTCTCAGTTTCATTTGCCTCTTAATATTTCTTAAGATATTTTACAAACAGAGCCACCAGAAAAATCAAGTGTGTGAGAAGATGGAGTTCTAGCTATACCAAAGTGCATCAGTCGTTTGCTGCCTGCTGTTGATTTCTCTCCCTCCCCACCAAACACCCCCTTCCAATATAAATATACACATTCAAAACAACCCAAAACTATTTGTTTCTTTGTCACTTTGAGGTTGAGTGACCGTGACCTGTTTGTTGCCTCCAAACCTAATACAATCCCTGGCATATATAGTAGCTTTTCATCAAATAAGAAAAGAAGAAAAAAAAGAAAAAAAGAGTAGGGTGGGAGGAGGGGAGAGAATTAAAAACAAGGAAGGAAAAGAGTAAGGAAGGAGGGTAGGAAAGAAGGAAGGAAAGAGGGAGGGACAGAGGGAAGGAGGGTAGAGGAAAAAAATAAAGAATCAAACCAGTAAATAAACTGAGACTAGACAGAGGTCTCAGATAGGCTTACATAGCAACATAAATAAGCCTTACCCCTTTGTTTTAGTTGTGTGCATCCAGATGTGTTATGTGAGATATTCTCCCTTTTATGCAGGGAAGCACGAAGCACATTAAATACTGAATATAAAGCGATTTAGTAAAGTGAGTGCGTGCAAACCACAGAAGTGGATGTTTATAGAGCTGGTTCAGTCATGGCCTCCGGCTTTTCCCCAGCTACCAGGGCCCTCAGAAATGCCCACTGCCTCCGCATTTCCACCGGGGCCGGGTGCTGGCTGCACGTGACCCGCTGCTGGCTCACCTTCCACAGTGACACCCAGACAATCACAGAGCATTCATCACTCACCCCTGTACATGGATGGAATTTGCTTCAGTGTTGAATTGTGAGTGCCATAGATTTAAAGTTTGTACTCCCATGTCTGTACTGATGCTAGTCCAATTGCTTTTGCTTAAGAAGTATGGAAGTTATTTTCTAACAGCCTATATGTAATATATATTAAACAATATATAATATATAGTATTATATGTAATATTATATATAATATTGCATTATAAATAATATATGTATTGTTATCTTATATATAATATATGTATTATATGTATATAATATAATAATTATATATTAAATTATATATATATATATATATATATATATATATATATAACAGTCTGTGTGGGTGTACTTCTATTTTAAGAATAACCTGAAAGACTGACCAGATTGATTAGAAACAAACTGTTAATTTCATTCTAGGGTCATCCGGCAGCATTAATATTTGTGTGAGAGTCATTACTATTCTAAGTAATAAACGTAATTGGAGTTCCAGTAGATGTGACGAAATCATTCATTCCAGCACTTCTGCGGTTCATTCTGCTAACAAGAGGGTGAGCTTCAATACCAGCTTTCACTTCTGTGTCTCATTTTAGCATTTATTCTCTGTATTGTTTAAATATTTACATTTAAATATGTATTTTCAAACATTAAAGAAAAATATTAATGGGTTAATTGAAGAAACCAAGAAACAACAAATATTTATTGAGCAACCGTAAGGAATACAAAACAGTGTGAGAGGCCAGGACATGATGGTGACAGTAGTAAAACACTAACGAGAAGAATGTCTAAGATAAGGTGACAATTTGCTCTGCTCCAGACATTATACTAAACACTTAGCACAGATTAATTTATTTAAAGTCACCAAAGCCTTATTTCATAAACAGTATTATTTTTCCTTTTTTACAAATAAAGAAACTGATATTTCTGCGAGCATATAATTCACCTGAAACCATACCACTGACAAAAGAGACAGCTGGAGTGCTGAGTTCATCTGACATTAGCAGTTATGCTACACTCCCTGCCTACAGGAACCAGGTTTCTAGGTGGCTTGTGTTACTAAGCTGCTCTGACCATGGTATTTTTTTCTTCCACTCGGATAAAAGGCAGAAATGACCCCTCTTTCCATTCTGCCTGTCAGCCCTTCTCCAGTAGCTGAGAATCTAATTATAAAAACATAACAAAGATGGGGAAAAATAAAAAATATATATATTCCTTACAATGCTTGGCCAGTTCTGTCAGCATCAGCTCTATAAAATCTCAGTGAGGGGAGAGCTCCACATCCTGCAGAGGCTTTGTCAATGAGATGCAGTGGTTTGTCTAAATAAGAAAAAATAGGGGACAAGGAGGAGGTGTGCCGGGAAAGAGTGAGTCACAGTGGGGTAAGTTCTAAGCACATGAGCAAATCACCCTAGAAAACCATCAGCACAATCTTTGCCCTCACTGAATGCAATTTAGCATAGAATTTGACCACACTGCAGAAAACACGAAGGACGTCTGTACAAGGTGGGAAGCTCTGGAGGCTTTACTATTACTGTTAGCTTTGCTTTCGCTTACTTTGTCTTTTAGCTTCATTTGGCTAGGGATGTCCAGGACAGGAAGGAGAAGGAAGGAGAAGGAAGGAAGACGTTGAGTTGAGTGCTCTCAGCTGGTCATGGTCCGCAGCTCTGCCAACTTGCTGACAGCTCGGCTCTCCTACCAGCTGGTGGTATAATTTGTGGGGAGAACTAGAAGGTAACCCATGTGTCCATGTGTCAGGGCCCTTCCTGGGCCAGATGGAAGGAGGGCAGGGGAAGAGAGGGGAGTCACGCATGGCTGGTGTGGCAGTCACTGCTCCATTTGGTATGGAGCAGACGTGGATGGATGGGTGGCCTAGAAGGTGGCAAGCCCCACATATTTCAATAGCTCTCTATTTGCCCGACTGGCCATCTGGGCAACCATCATGAAAAATCTGCACTCTGTTCTCCAAAAACTGAGATTCAAGGAGTGGCTATTTCTCAGTTAGAACCTTTCACATTGTTGATATCCTAATTTCTTTTGCCACCACAGAAGATGATTAGCATGTGCACCTCCTTAATTTTTAAGAAATTTGTATTTCAATAATTGACTGTAGTACTACGTTTTGCCATGTAAACAGCTAGTTTTGAAAAGTATATATTATTTAATCACAGCCCTTTCACTACCTCCTTGACGCTGATATAGTCTATTGAATTCTAAATTGATATGCAAGAACTATTTTAGAGAAATGAATCCTTGACACAATGGGGCTTTGACATGATATATATTCTCAAGTCTCCAATCCAGATTTGCGTATTGAAACATCATATGACAAACATTCCTGAGCATTCTTAACTGGCAATTTTCAATTGCTTTAGAAAATGGCTTGGATGAGGGCTGGAGGGTGATTGACTGAAGAGAGTCTGAACTCATAATTATCTCTCAACTAATGTGTGCATTTAGGATGGTGAAGCCTCTTCACGTGATAATACTCCACAAAACAAGCAATTTTGAAGAGGTGTTTTGCGAAGCTGCTCCATGAAATTCCTCCACAGTGTAGACTCTACACAAATGTCCCTCCGCATGTACCTCATGTGTATATGTGTTTAGAAGACATCACTGTGGCTTACTGCCAATGGGAGCCAGACCTCTGCCCTCCAACCCAGCCACTCCCTGGAACCAAATCAGAGGAGCTAAAAAGTGATGGGAATGTGGCCTTAACTGTCCCAGGAGTGAAGTCACGTAATGGGCCTAGGTCTCTTGTGTTTTCCTATTTGTGTATGCATTGATCTTATTTCTGGAAGAGAAAATAACCCAGACACTTAGAAGCTGAGATTACTGAATTTGGGTTAATGTTCTCTGGACAGTCCATTCTAAAAGATGTCAGTGATTTTATATGTATTGGGACTGGTGATTGAATACAGGCTGACATGTGCCACAGAGAAGAACATTCAGCAAATGTGAGACCTGTGGCCATGTGTTCAATTTTACTATGAGAAAGAATAATGAGTTAGTTATAAAGAGGTTGAGGTTGCAGGTGCTCTCCTGTGTTGGTTTTACTGAGACTGGGCCCCTGCTACAGAAAACATATCGTACTATAAGAAACTAAGCAGAATTCCAGCTTCATTAAGCATTAATAAATTTGTGGCAAAATGCTTTTTAAAAAAATCATAACCGATTTCTGATTCATGATTTTGTCACCCACAAATTTTTGATAAGACAATAGCCACTGTTGAGTCTTTAATTATAATCTGACACATTTACATCCAGAAAAAAGCCCTGCAACAGTCTAAGGATTAGGTTTCTGCCATGTTTCTGATCATTTAACATTTAAAATATGCAGTGTCTCTAGGTCTTTCTCTCCTGCTTCCTCTTCCTTTCCTCCTAAGTTTCCTTCGCTTTGCATGGTTCCTTTGTTCCTTTCTTTGTTCATATCAGTCTCAGTTCTTTTCTGTCTCCTTCATAGGCTCAGTTGGCTTTTCCTTCCCTGACTCCTTTCCCCCTTTCCTCCTTTCCACACTTCCTCTCTCACTGCTCCACTCCCTCCTTCCCCCCCTGCCTTCCCTGTTCCTTTATTTTTTGGTAATAGCTCTCCTTTCATGAATGTCTGACACTGCTTTCCTTGAGGCCCTGACCTTCGAGCGATTGGGGCCGCTTTTTCCTCCCAATTCGTCTGAATTTCCTCTGATCTGTTCAAGATGCTTACAAATCCTGAGTCTCTTTGTAGCTGTCTCCCTAAGAAGTTCTATGGAAAGGAAAACTAAAAAAAGAAAAGGGGACTTGACAGAAGAAAACCTCTTTGTATGGTGTCTGGTACCAGAATGACCCCAACTTCCTTTTCTTTTGAAGCCTCCTTTCTTCCATTCCCTTCATTTCCTATTTTCCGACACTTTGTAGAAATTTTGAATCTATCATGTATTCAAAATAATGTTGATGGAGGTAGAATTGGAAAGGAGAGAAATATCTCTTCCCATGTCTTGGCTGGATTCTGAGATTTTTTTTTTTTAAAGTAGCATATCCTCTGTGAGAAGGAAAATATGCTGGGATTTCTGAGGACATACATTTCTTCAGATCCCAACTTCTCGTTAGTTAAATGCTTGGACACAGCCTGGAGCAATTCAGTGAACTCACTTATTCAGGGACATTGGGTTTCCTCATCCCTTGTCTTTCCTTCACCTTTGTCCAACTTTCTGTTTAATTAAATGTCTGCTAGATGCTATAAAATTTGGGTCATTTGATTTGGCTACTTGTTGCGGTACTTGTATAGAATCTAAAAGTAATTCTATAAGAGACAGCTGGTAAGAGACAGCTAAAAAGAATTTGTCACATGGTATTAATTACTCTGATCCTTTCTAGCCAGTGCTGCCTTCCAGCACCCTCTGGGTGCAATTAAAGGGTTTTCATCAACAAAACTCTATGCATTTAGAGATCCAGTTACCTTACTAATCACTAGGTACGCCTCCATGGGTCTGAGATCAACCAGAGAGCACCTATTTAGCTCTGCTGAAAGAAGTCATGAAAAATGAAAAGGGAGTAGACTTTTTAATCAGAAAACAAACTGCTATATGCTAGAGTTTGTAAATATTCACATTCATACATAACATGCATATATTATCTCAACATATATAATAGCTAATATGTAATAAATTCAAATACATGTACTTTTTAAAACATTGGCTTAATTCAGAAGAAATCACCTCATCTTCTCAAAGCAATTAAAACCAACTATTGTTTAAACTAGTTTTCCTAAGCTGACATTTGAGGAAAACTGTTTTGCATTGAAACCTGAGAATTTGTTGATTTCTCAGTTGGTAAAAACATGTTAGTTACACTTAATCAATATTGATAATCATCATAATAATATAGTACACATAAGCCTAAAATTATAGAATGTTAGATCTAGAAGAAATGTGAACAGCAAAAAAAAAATAATAATAAAGTCAAATCCTTTTATATAACCACTATATAACAATAATAAGATGAGTAAACACACATTTGTCACAAGCTGTAATAAATTTCTTAGCATTTTGTGCACTTTTTCAAACTAGAGCTTATATATACATTTGAAAGTATAGCAGTACAAATATGTGTGACATATTTATTTCAACTCACGAAAAGGTCGTTGATTCAAAAATGTATTCAAAAAGTCATTGTAATACTCCATGTTAAACTGTACACTAGTACCATGCCACACTGTGCACTAGCACCATGCCCACCAAAGTGTCCTCCAAGGAGTAAACATCTGCAGGGCTATGCAAGACCACACTCGGCTCCAGTTTGCTCAGGAGGATGCAGAAGGGAACCCAGGCTTGCGGCCTTGGAGTGCTAAACATTCCCCTCCAACATCAGGTGTTCTCTCTGCAGCACAGGTACAGGTGCTTAATCAACACAGGTGCAGGAAGATTAGATCCACATGGGGCAAGTGCAGGAGCTGCCCTGGGTTAAAAGCTTCTGGATTAAAATTAAGGCCCTAAAGAAGTCAATACTTTTTTTAATTCACGGTTTCGTAGGGACATGACTGTTATAAGAGACACCAAACTATGGAAAGCCCAAAGCTTAGCATCCCCATCAGTCATTTATAGTTCATTTGTAGTTCCTTCCAGTTCAGATACAAGGTACTAATCAGGAGCCCTTCCTATCCAGAGTGTTGCTTAGTAACATAAGTGACAATTTTCCTTTTGCTAGGTTACCAGGGGACTGAGCCAGACAGCATAACCAAAGGTCATCTAGGAACCACGGATAAGGTGCAGTATCCTCCAGGGTCAAGGAGGAAGCTAAGCCACAGGGCAGCCTTCCTGAAGTCAGATTAGAATCACACAGCAAGTTATGACAGACAGGGGCTGACTTTAAAACTTTGGACTTCTTATCCTGAACTTATTTTACTGCATGACATTAGTATGAAATATTAATATAAAAAGTTGCTGCCAACACAGCAGCCACATCAAAGCACAGCTATGCTATTGTGACTGCATTTTTTTAAGTTTATTGATGTGCATGTCTTAGAAGGCAGAATCCAAGCCTTGGCTCCCTTTCAGCTAGATATTTCTCTCTTCCCTCTGATTTATCAGAGTTATCACTGGGTCAAATGGAATTAGATCAGAATTTATTAAATGTCTTGCTTATATTAAGACATTCTGATTATTATCAGGTATTCACTATTTTATACAATGCTTATTACTTATATGCCAAAGTGATTTTCAATCAATTAATAAGTGAATATTTAATTAGCTATTACTATGAGCAAAACATGATCCTAGGCAGTTTGTAAAAGAAGGCAAATATTAGATTAAAATCCTTGTTTACCCAGAACTTTCAGTTTTCAACTTAGTGGAGAAACTAAAACATATATGAGAGAATTTACCAAATAGAAGAGAGTATATGCTCGGTACCAACAAGTACTATAGGAATCCATTAGAGAGAGATTATTTTGATCAACATGTATCAGTACAGGCTTCGGGAGGGAGTTTGATTTTTCCAAGATGGGATTGACTCCATCCCGGAGTGATACATAGAATTTACGCAGATTTTCTATTAGGGGGAAAGGAGATGATGTTGTTTTTCCAGATTAAACACAGAGACGGAAGTGAATTTTCAAGGTTGGCATCCAGACTGTTGTCTTTCTTCTTACTAAATAAGAAAGAATTCCTTACATGTCTCCAGGTGAAGTGGGAAACAATGAGGTGACATTAGCCCCATCTGTCCAAACACAGTGTGAAAATGTGAGACCACTCCTTAGCTTTTATTCTAAAGTCATAGGCTTCTTGACCATTCTCAGTGCCTTGTGAAATATTTATTATTGTGCTTATCAAACTACACTGCATTCTACTGATTTAGTCTGAGGCTCATCTTTTTCCTCATCACTTAGCACCATGCTTTTCATATATTAGTTGTTTAATGCACATTTGAACAGAACTGAAATCACAAGATAAAGATTCAATGTATGATGCCTTCCTCAGCACCAACCTATAGATGGGGTTCTGTGTTATGCAACAAAGGATTCTCAATATGCAACAGACAAGGAGAATGGACACAGTTTTTGGTTTACTAGTGAGAGTTTTCATTTATGCCTGTTTTTCTGCAAAATAAATGATCATACTCTTTTTCACTCTTTAAGTTGCCACAGTTTAACTAAATCATTATATGCTCATCCTAATTAGAAGTTTCATTCTAAGATAAAAGGTGCCCATAGAACTTCCCTTATTCTTATATCATGACACAAAGATATCTCTGTTCAACATTTTAGAGCCATTCTTCCTTCTTTTCAAACTATATTTAAAAAAAAAAAAATGGGAGGTCATACTTTATGCACAAGTCTTATATTGACATTTTCTTTTTATGCAAAATATTTCTTGTATATAAAAGGAATGGTGCTCCAGTGGAGAGCTGACGATGCTCTACACAGGAAAATACATAAGGGCGTGTCTTCCCAAGCACCTTTTCTGACTTCAAGTTGGGAACTTAAGATAAGCCATATGGGAGTATTCGCATCATGAAAATAGGCAAGCGCTCCAAATCAGAGTTTGCTTTTTTTTTTTTTTTTGAGTCAGATATTAAACACTTATCAGAATAACACTGATGTGATCATAATGATTTTTAAAAAATTGGTAAGTACAAAAGAAAATAAAAATCACCCATAATCCTACCATTTGAGGACTTCTCTTGTAATTGGTTTAATGTTTTCCATCTTATCTTTTATATGCTAGTACACATGCACCCACATCAAAACACATAGTCATTAGAATGACTTATAATGAATTTTAAGTAAGAAGGTTTGTTCTGAACAGATGTTACAAAATATATCCATGTAAATGGGTATCATCCTCTGAAATAATTGTCTGATGAGTCAGAATGTTTCTTCTAGGAATGATTCTATTGCTATAAACACTTTTAGATCTCCTCTGTCATGACTATCAGAAAATCAGTTTGAGAGACCCACAATAAAATTGCATCCAATTTTTTAAGCCTAAATTAGCATTCCCAGATTTATTATTTAATTTACACATGAGACTTGATTCTAAATGAAATTTGTTCTTTCCAAATATAGCCATAAAATGAAGATTAAAGCTCTTCAAAACAATGTTTTTCAAACCCCAAAGAAAACTTTTAAACAAAGAAGGCATGCCGTTTTGTAGATGCTGTGGGCAAAAGGCAGAAGGATGCAGGAAATCTGCATTGTGTGTAGGGCCTCACGTCTCTATTTTGAAACTGATATTTATTTAGATGTAAAAGTTCTATTATGAACCTTAAAAATGAATCACATTACTTTACAGATTCACCTTCTGTATAAATGTGTATATGAATAAACAGTTGCACATTTTAAGGAATAATTTTAGCCATGATTTATATATTTAATGCAATTCAAGCTATGTTTTACTCATTTGAAGATAAGTTTGATAAAAACTAAAATGTATTTTTCTGAGCCCTTTTCTCCATAATCCTTAATCCCATGTGCATTTTAAGGGAAATGAATTCCGTGTGTTTCTTATTCTGTGCACTTAACTCGTCAAACAATGTTTTGTAAGGACTCTTTGATATACAAGAAGCCCTTTGAGTCTTTTTATGAGACTTTTTAAGCCTTTCTCCTCAGAAACAGGAAGTCATGTTTGGCCATGACCAAAAGAACTTGCATACCAAATGGTTTAAGTTCAATTTGAAAAGGCCACACCACTGGCTTGGAAGGGCTCTCAAGAAAGCAACACATGTTCTCCAGCCGTAGAGAAAAAGGTCAGGTTTTGATCTACCCAGAGGCCATGAATTAAAGGGCATATAGGTAACATGTTGGGGTTGCTAAGAAATTTTAAGAGATGGTAATATTATTTCAAATGGAAAAATAAATCATCTTTCTAAATTCCTGGAATTTTATTTGCAGAATATTTATTTACTTATTTGTGTGTGTTTTATGAAAGGTGACAGGGTCGAGTGTGAGAGATAGCCTGCATATGGTATCTTACTTACATCTGACTGCATTTAGGCAGACTGCATAATTTGGTATTTCTCATTATTTTTCTTCCTGCACACTGCTTTCAACTTTGTTTTTCTGCTGTAATCAGGATCCAGCAGCTGATAGGGATAAATTCTTCAAGGAATTGCTCTCCTTGAATCCATAGAGAATTCCTATAGCTCTTTTTAACAGAGACATTTGTGCCCAGACTTTAAAATCCCCTATTAGTTTATAGTTCTGCAAGAATGCTGCTATAGGGTGTTGGGAAAATTTTGTAGGAATGTGTACATATGCACATAAATTAAGGAAAGATAATGCCATCTAAGTCAAAACCATGCTGAAACATTAGATTTCTCTTTATGTTAGGTGTCAAAATGAAGTATATGCTGACAATCTCAGAGGGTGAGAAATATGTAAAATAAACACACATCCAGTTTAATAACAAATGATAAAAACAGGTTTAAAAAGTAAGATTTATGTCATTTTATTACAAGAATTGTGTAGCAAGGCAGGACAAAAAGACTATACAATACAATAGACAGAAAAGTTCATTTGAGGTTAGAAAACAATTCTATAAGATTCCCATATTGTACCTATATTGAAAAATATGAAGACCAGTCTTTTAAAACATAACATCACTGCAATTACTGCTGTGCCTAGAGTGAAGCACTGACAAGTCTGTTTTTCCCTAGTTCCTTCTCTGATGTAGCTGGAATAGCCATCAGAGTCATTCATCATACTGGCGTACATTTGGATATTTTCCAAATGCTTTCAAGTCTATTATCTCATTTGACCCTTATAAAAACCTCTAAGTGTAGATAAAACAGGTATTAATGTTGCTATTGGACAAGAAGAAAACCAGTCACAGAAAAGTTAAGAAACTGCCCTAGAGGTAATAAAGCTAATTAATGGGAAAAGGGAAGAAGCTTTAATGGAATATTAGTACCGTGCCAGGACCTTTACAGGGTCCCTTCAAATGACTCCCCAGTATAGGTGCTATCCACTTGAGAGGAGGGAGTCAAAGCTCAGAGTCCAGGGAACTTGGCCATGTCTACACAGCCAGAGAGGCTGGCACCAGGAAGACCCATGCTGAGATGACGTCACAGATCCTCACCCAGTCTCCACTTAGATCAGAGATTAAACCCTCCTGTCCTAACCTGCGGTCTTTGCTCTAGCTCATTCTCATCTACACGTCATTTTATGGAGGACTTAGCCATTTTATGGAGGACTCACTATGAGCTGCTCAAGTGGTTGCTTTAAAAGGAACCCAACCACGTGCCCCAAACAGCTCTTTCTATTCATTATGTTAGTTCTACCTGAGATCAAAAGTGTTTTTACAATTTAACTGTGAATCAATACATGACTAATTAAAAACATATTATCAGCTAAACAATTTGAAGGAAAACTGAGGTTATATAAGGTTGTAAGAAAGAAGACAGGGCCCATCGGAGGCAGAGGACACCAGTGTTTTGGGAAAGCCAGGGCCAGGAGCTTCACAGACCTGCTTTGTGCTCCCTGGACTGCCGCTCCCTGGCTGCCTGTTACAGGACAAGTCACCTAAACAAATAAACAGAAATAAAAAAGTAATAATAATGATAACAACACTTGGAGTCGCTGAACTCATTAAAAGATAATTTAAGTAACTGAGATAAAAAAAGAATTTAAAAATGATTTTTATTAATTTTTTTTCAAGTGAACTTGAAATTAATGGGTATCTTAATGTTTATCTTTGATTAAAAATAAGATAAAAGAGAGAGAATGGGAGGATAGGAAGGAATCAGATATGAATTTTAAGAAGTTAACACAGATGATTGTACAAACACAACGTCATAAGCCCTCATCACAAAGTAACCATGAAATGTATCTTTAGGAAAGTCCAGAAGTGGGTTCCTAGCCATTTTATGGAGGACTCACTATGAGCTGCTCAAGTGGTTGCTTTAAAAGGAACCCAACCACGTGCCCCAAACATCTCTTTCTATTCATTATGTTAGCTCTACCTGAGATCAAAAGTGTTTTTACAATTTAACTGTGAATCAATACATGACTAATTAAAAACATATTATCAGCTAAACAATTTGAAGGAAAACTGAGGTTATATAAGGTTGTAAGAAAGAAGACAGGGCCCATCGGAGGCAGAGGACACCAGTGTTTTGGGAAAGCCAGGGCCAGGAGCTTCACAGACCTGCTTTGTGCTCCCTGGACTGCCGCTCCCTGGCTGCCTGTTACAGGACAAGTCACCTAAACAAATAAACAGAAATAAAAAAGTAATAATAATGATAACAACACTTGGAGTTGCTGAACTCATTAAAAGATAATTTAAGTAACTGAGATAAAAAAAGAATTTAAAAATGATTTTTATTAATTTTTTTTCAAGTGAACTTGAAATTAATGGGTATCTTAATGTTTATCTTTGATTAAAAATAAGATAAAAGAGAGAGAATGGGAGGATAGGAAGGAATCAGATATGAATTTTAAGAAGTTAACACAGATGATTGTACAAACACAACGTCATAAGCCCTCATCACAAAGTAACCATGAAATGTATCTTTAGGAAAGTCCAGAAGTGGGTGCAAGAATTTTCCCATCAACTATATAGGACCTCATCTATTACTAACTAAAAAAGAAAAAAAAAATGTTACAAAGGCAATAAATGATGTCACATGAATCTGCCATTTAGGTACCAAAGGAAGTAGGTAATTTAGGATTTAGCATGCATGGAAAAACAGGACTCTTTATCTCCGAGTAGAACACAGAGGGTCATATTTCAAAATCTTAAAAATAAATAATTAAACAAAAGAAAAAAATTGAAACATTTTGAGAGACCTCTGTACATTGGTGACAAGTGTCTTCAGATTATTCTTCTTAAGAAAAAAGAAAACGATGCCTTTGTTTCTGATGCCCTCACTGGGAGGTGTCCAGTGGGAATCTCATGGACTGACTTTAAAGATAAGGGAAGCTCCATTGCATTGAGGAGAGTGTCTCTGCCCTGCTGCATTTATTCATGCAGGCTGCATTCCCTCTGTCCCTATCAGGTGGGAAGTTCTGGGAGGGGAGGAGAAAGTGCTTAACAACATTTGGTAAGAAATGGGCACCACTCTCATGGAGCCCATGGCAAAGCAACAGAGACAGGCAAGCCAAGAACTAGCTCAAATATAACAAAAGTAGCTTAAAAAAGCCCAATTCAAAGTGCTCTGGGACTTAAAGGTGGTGACATGAACTGAGTCTTAAATAGAGAGCAAGAGTTTTCCCTGGTTCGGAAGGAACATTTCAAAAAGGACCAGGTGTACAATGACATAAAAATGAGGAACAGGCCAGTGTGGCTCATTCACAAAATTAAAAATGTGTTGATATCGTTAGAAACAGGGTGTCTGTTGAGGAAACATGTTAAAGAAAAACTTTTTCTTCACTTGATAAAATGATTAGGGAGGCTTTATTCAGGAGTATTTCAGTAGTGGACAGAGATCTGGCTCAACTCTGAATACAGCCAAGATAGCTGGGGATTTACAGCCAAAGGAGCAGAGTAGTAAGATTCTTGCTAAACCGGCCTCACAGGATTCTTGCTAAAGACAAACCAAGCACTTACACATCAGGGATGGGGCATGAAGAACTCAATCGATCCGGTATCAGGAGAGGGGATGATCTAACAGAATTCCTTGCTGAGTCTCAGCTGGGTGGCTGAAGACATGGGCCAGGGCTGAGGCTGAGTCAAGACAAGGGCTCAGAGGAGTCTGGCTGAAATTTGGCAAAGAAAAAAAATCTTTGTCAGACAACAAGATATGAGCTTTTACGGTAAAGGAGCACTGGCTGGCTTGAGCTATGTGAACCATACTGAAGGGTTGGATTTTATCATCTGGTGAAAACAAAAGCCATCGAACTTTTTGAGTTTTAGAAACATATTTTTAGAAATGAGTTTCATACAATTAAAATTATTTTCTTGGCAGTGATATTTAGAAAGAAAGAATTTACCCAACAAAGTCTGTGTCAGTAATACAACTCTTTGAAACCATTAATTTTATGAAGAGTCATCAAGCCCTTTCCATATATGCCCTAGAAATCCCAAGAAAAATTAGTCAGAGACCTTTTCTTCAAGGAGGTCAAAGTCTATTTCCCCCTGGTTCTGAAATCCCAATAAAAATGAAATGTATGTTGATATCTGCATGGGAAGAGTTGATTGGAAGTGTGGACTCAATTTGAAAGATTGTTAACAATTCATCCAGTAATCATCACGTACAGAGGATAAATCCACCAGTGAGCTGGGGAGCTGTTAACTTGCCTTAGTCCCTCCCCTCCTGCGTCTTCCTCTTCTAGATGAAAGACTGAAATTCTTCCCTGATCTATAAGGCTCTTCTCTTTACTGCTACCCATACCACAGTTTCCATTTCTTTACATGTGAAATGAAAGCGGAAATACTGAATATGAAAGACTGAAATTCTTCCCTGATCTATAAGGCTCTTCTCTTCACTGCTACCCATACCACAGTTTCCATTTCTTTACATGTGAAATGAAAGCGGAAATACTGAATGTGTGGTTTTGCTGCAATTAAATTAAATGATGCTTCTAAAACCCTAACGCACTGCTCATGATAGATAATCAGCATGTGTTTATTCCTGAGATGGAGCTGAGTTAGATTTGAATCTATTCAATCCCTTTATTTGTCCCTTTTCTTCCAGGGCTTGAATTAAAAGACTGGAAACAATTTCTTTACTGTTTTCCACTGGAGCTCCGTTCTCCTGTGTTCAGAGCCTGTAGGAACTTCTCAGAGTCCTGGGAGTAAGCAGCCACTCCACGACAGAAGAACTCTTTCCTCTAGCTATTGCCCAATGCATACCCATCCTAGACAGCAGGCAAAATGTCTCATGACAACTGAAAACTTATTTTAAAATAGAAAAATTCACAAATATGAACTTGATGAGGAAAGGGCTTGCCAGACGTAATTGAAATGTGTAAACTGTAACAAACAAATGCAGCATTGACTGTATGGATATTAAAATAGGGGACATACTTGCCACCCACTTCATTTGTGAAGTCTCCTTGAAATGGCCTATAAAACCTGGGAACCTGGTCAGCTTTCTCTAGGGGATCCATAAACTACGGCAGCTGATACTGGTAAAATAGGTTATAAGGAACAGTAGATTTGGCCAGTATTTATTGCTGGCATAATGTACAGAAACAATAAAACAGAAAAGCAAAGTTGCCATCTGTGCCACATTATAACACCGTGCATGAGGAGAAGAACCATTTTTCATTTAAAATGGTGGAGTTCCTAGAGCCCTTCTTCCTTTGATATCCTATGCTACCACACGTGATACAGTACAGACCACCCATAAATACGAATCTTTACAGTCCTAAAAGGTGAAACATTCCAGCACTCACGATTCCACCAAACATAACTTCCAAAATGTGAGTCAGATCAGGTATTCCTATACTCTCTCCCTTTCTCTCAGATTCTTAAGCTGATTCGCAGTGTTTTCTCTTTTAGGCACAAAACACCTACAACAAACATCCCTCCCAAAAACCTTGGGAGTACACAGCTCTCTGTGATACTTAAAGTGGATGACAGGCACACTTTACAACCTTTCTCTCAGATTCTTAAGCTGATTCGCAGTGTTTTCTCTTTTAGGGACAAAACACCTACAACAAACATCCCTCCCCAAAACCTTGGGAGTACACAGCTCTCTGTGATACTTAAAGTGGATGACAGGCACACTTTACAATAATGCAGGAGAATAAAGACAGTTATTCCTCACTTAAGAGTTGTCTGCATTTCATATTCTAAATCTCTGCTGAGTCACCAAGGTCTCAGATTCCCTCTAAGCATCAACCAGAGTGATTGGAAGGAAACCCTATCCTGCCTTATCTATAGCCCTATGAAAGGTAAGAGAGCAGGTTAAAGCAGTCTCCAGCAGTTCTTAACAAGGACTTTAACAGCTTTTTTTGTTGTGGTTGCTTTTGCAAGCCTGGGGGCTAGGAGGAATTTTGAGAGCTCTGTTATTCCATCTGGGACTTTTCAAGGAGTTAAATGAACAAGTTAAGACAAACAAACAAACAAACCAAAGAAAAGAGAAATCCAATCAATTTCAGGTTGCCAGAGGTGAGAGGGGTGGGGTTGGGAGGGGGTGAGGAAAACATTGTCTAACTTCTCCTTTCACCCAGACCTTTCAGAAATGCTTTTCTTTTGCAAACACATTGTCTCTGGGGTGGGGTGGGGGGGAATACTTAACTTCATTCTTCATTTGAGACTGGAGACTTCCATTTTCATTTGGTTGAGTTCATGATGGTTCCTAAAGAAAGATATCAGATTTTGCCTAAGAACACACAGTTGGGAGTAGCAGAGCTACTCAGTTTTACAGGACAAGTGAAAAAGGAAAGAGGCTCTGAAATCTGTTTAAATGCTAACACTCACTAGCTGTGCAATCTTGGGATTAGCTGCTTAAATTCTCTGATCTTCACATTCCTGCCCAGAATAGTGCAAAGTTCTGAGAATAAACATGATGTTTGGATCTGAACTGCTCTGTGCTGACTGCCTTTTAGGATTGTTTCAAGGCTGAATAACAACTTTTTAAGAAAAAAGCCAGGGAGTTTCAGTCTTCTAAGTTGGAATCTTAGGTTGTTATTGAGGCAGACTATCCTTTTATTCTGGAAGATGTGACTTTGCTGGGCCAGATTTCAACTACTGCTCTTGAGAAAACACTTTTTCCTCTGAACACTTGTTGTTATGGGGGTGATCCTGGAAGCCCCAGATATGCACAGGCCATCCTAGAACTATGAACAAGGTGACTTTATAAGGAAGGTGGAAACTGAGTTTTATTTGTGAGCTCTAAAGGAGTGAAATCTAGAAGCAGCTAGATGGACTGTCTTATATTTTAGTGAACATGGTCAAGTAGAGCAGTAGATGCACCACAGAAGCTGCCCCACTGTCACAGAAGAGAGGACAGCAGAATTCTGCAACTCTGCAGAACCCAGGGAGGATCAGCAGTCCCGAGACAACCGACAGCATCAAGAAGATTTAGCACAGAAGGAATGGACAAAGCATGCAAGTGGAGAGGCCAGGATCGAGATACTGAGAACCAAGAGCTGAACAGCAGAAACTAACCGACACCAGGAAACAGAAGTGCTCCATAGCGATTGCCTTGGGGATCTGGGAGGAGAGCCCAATCATCTTACCTGAAAATGGGAAGAGTAAGATGAATTGTAGCAATTTCTAGGCTCCATTCTGTTTATAGCACGTTATTTGCTAACATGCACAAAGGTTAGAGGGGAACATTTTTCTTAGCTTAATGGACTTTAATTGTTTATTTTATATGAACATGTGGGGGGAAAAATGTATATGCATCCTATAAAAACACCCCACATATTTCAAGAACTGAAGGCAAGAAAAGTGCTTCCCTAGAATCAGTAGGGACTACACAGATGAACCTACACAGTCTTCAGCCCCTGAACTGGACCGATCTTAGTCTGAGGGTTTTGACCCTGCCTTGCCACTTTCTAACTGAATGCTTTTTGGTGAATATCTAAGATTTACTCTAATGCAGTCTCCTCAACTATAAAATGGACATTGATAATAACACATGTCATAAGACTTCTTAAGGATTGAGACACGTAAATATATGCAAGGTCAGTGCACACAGTAAGTACTGTGTATGTAAAATTTTTAAATTTAAGAACCATTTCTGGTATCAGGTGGAGATATATTTCAGCAGTGACAGAAAGGCAGAGCCAAGGTCTCAGCTCGAGTGGAATCTGAAAGAAAGTGAGCCAAGATGCCAGGTACCGTTCAAGCTTTATTAAAGAAAGAAATCTGAGTGGAATCTGAAAGAAAGTGAGCCAAGATGCCAGGTACCGTTGAAGCTTTATTAAAGAAAGAAATCTGCCGGGCTGTGCTCAGAGTGGCAGGCAGCCCAGGGCTGCCCTGAAAATGGTGGACAGCACGAGGTGCAGGGGTGTAGAGCTTATATAGTGAACCAAGGGCTGGCTGATACCATCAAGGAGGGTCATTATGCTAATGTGGATCAGGGTGAACTGTGTCCTTGAGGAAGCAAAAGGGGTTTCTGTTTAAGTCAGGAGGCTTCTCATAAAGGGAAAGGGGGAGGGGAGGGGAGGAGGTGGGTGGTGCCATTTTGTACTTGGGCTTGTCTAAAGTGGTGCTGGTTATGTTGCAGATCTATTAGAATCTCATGCCTCAGGCCCTTTGCAAAGTCTTTCTGGTGCTTGTCTCTCGGACGCTGCTACTTGCCCCTCAAGAATTAGCTGAGGTGTTTCCTCCCAGGACACGAGAAGGGTCTTTCCTGACACCTCTGGCTGAGCAGACTTAGCTCATACAGTGACCCATCTCTGAACTCATTTCTCCCTCTACATGGCAATTTTGAAAACAAGGGTTGAGCCTCCATTGCTGTTTCTATCCCAACACCTGTCACAGGCTAGCCCAGACCAAGTGCTCAGTACTACTTGTTGGATGTGTGAACAACAGGATGATAGCAGTATTGAAAAGCTGAAAAAAGATTGTGTTTTGTTCTTAAACTGAAGGGTTTTGTGTTCACATACTTCTGTATGTAATTTTTTTTGGCTTTTGTTTGTTTTTTATTTATTTATTTTTTAAAAAAATTTTAGACAAGATGTTAACAAAATCATGTTTGTCATTGTTTTGTACAATCTGTATATTCCTTACTAATTCAAATAAGGTATTTTCTTAACTTAGTGGTGCTTAAGATGTTTGGGTTATTTTTATAAGGTATATAAAAACATTATAAAGTATATGAACATTCTGACATGTTCATACAGAATGAACAATTAAACTCTAATAAGCTAGGAAAGACATCTTTTTTCTCCAGCATTTGTGCATTTTAGAGAATCATGTGTATATTATTGGATCAATTTGATTAAAATGTCATTTCATCCATTCATCAAAATTCATATAAGAGTCTCTTATGCTCTGCGGTAGGGTATGAAAAGTCAAAAAATGAGACAGCTGATAATNTCTGGTATCAGGTGGAGATATATTTCAGCAGTGACAGAAAGGCAGAGCCAAGGTCTCAGCTCGAGTGGAATCTGAAAGAAAGTGAGCCAAGATGCCAGGTACCGTTGAAGCTTTATTAAAGAAAGAAATCTGCCGGGCTGTGCTCAGAGTGGCAGGCAGCCCAGGGCTGCCCTGAAAATGGTGGACAGCACGAGGTGCAGGGGTGTAGAGCTTATATAGTGAACCAAGGGCTGGCTGATACCATCAAGGAGGGTCATTATGCTAATGTGGATCAGGGTGAACTGTGTCCTTGAGGAAGCAAAAGGGGTTTCTGTTTAAGTCAGGAGGCTTCTCATAAAGGGAAAGGGGGAGGGGAGGGGAGGAGGTGGGTGGTGCCATTTTGTACTTGGGCTTGTCTAAAGTGGTGCTGGTTATGTTGCAGATCTATTAGAATCTCATGCCTCAGGCCCTTTGCAAAGTCTTTCTGGTGCTTGTCTCTCGGACGCTGCTACTTGCCCCTCAAGAATTAGCTGAGGTGTTTCCTCCCAGGACACGAGAAGGGTCTTTCCTGACACCTCTGGCTGAGCAGACTTAGCTCATACAGTGACCCATCTCTGAACTCATTTCTCCCTCTACATGGCAATTTTGAAAACAAGGGTTGAGCCTCCATTGCTGTTTCTATCCCAACACCTGTCACAGGCTAGCCCAGACCAAGTGCTCAGTACTACTTGTTGGATGTGTGAACAACAGGATGATAGCAGTATTGAAAAGCTGAAAAAAGATTGTGTTTTGTTCTTAAACTGAAGGGTTTTGTGTTCACATACTTCTGTATGTAATTTTTTTTGGCTTTTGTTTGTTTTTTATTTATTTATTTTTTAAAAAAATTTTAGACAAGATGTTAACAAAATCATGTTTGTCATTGTTTTGTACAATCTGTATATTCCTTACTAATTCAAATAAGGTATTTTCTTAACTTAGTGGTGCTTAAGATGTTTGGGTTATTTTTATAAGGTATATAAAAACATTATAAAGTATATGAACATTCTGACATGTTCATACAGAATGAACAATTAAACTCTAATAAGCTAGGAAAGACATCTTTTTTCTCCAGCATTTGTGCATTTTAGAGAATCATGTGTATATTATTGGATCAATTTGATTAAAATGTCATTTCATCCATTCATCAAAATTCATATAAGAGTCTCTTATGCTCTGCGGTAGGGTATGAAAAGTCAAAAAATGAGACAGCTGATAATCACTCATTCCAACAGGGAAACAGGTTTATGAGAACCAAAGAATAGCAGATGTGTTAAATACAGAAAGAGCACCACATTCAGAGAGGAGGGGGCTTGTTACACCTGCCTTAGGGAGATGGCATGTCGGAGAATCAGGGAATGAATCACAGAGATTGTGTTGATTAGGGCTTTTTAAAAGATAAGATTTTGTGAGGTAGACAAGTAAATAGGGCAATACAGGCAAAGGAAACCACTTGAGTATAAGCTCAGATGCATAGTGTGTTAAGAAAATACAAATATGTCAGCAATATTGGAACATATGGAGTGTGGGAGATGAAGCCAGATACAAAAGTAGGGATGAGACCACCAATGTCCCTGTCCTGTGGTAAGGGGTTTGAACTTTATTTTCAATGAGAAGGCAGGTGATGGGAAAATTCTAAGTGATGAAATTATATAATCATTTTTGTGTTTTAGAAATTCCCACTTTATGGGGGACTCCTTGGTGGGAGAAAGTTTGAAATCTGGAGACCAGCCCCAAGAGCATCGAGATATCAAGTGACAAAAATTAAGACCTAAACTGAGACCAGAAGAATATTTGGAACTTAATATGTCTGCATCAATTTTCTGTGATTGCAATAATCTTTTTCCAAGGACCTAAATAACATTAAATAACAAACATTTCCCCTGAACAGTGACACTGGCATTTATGACATTAACTTTGTGCTCAACAAACTCTGCAGTTAACCTCCAATTTACACACTATAAATTAACTTAAATTTT
>NW_007728732.1:218897-221037 GCF_000696425.1 Galeopterus variegatus | reverse complement strand
TTTCCAAGGACCTAAATAACATTAAATAACAAACATTTCCCCTGAACAGTGACACTGGCATTTATGACATTAACTTTGTGCTCAACAAACTCTGCAGTTAACCTCCAATTTACACACTATAAATTAACTTAAATTTTGGTTTAAGGGTGGAGCATATTATATTATGCTCTAATTCTTGAAATAGGGCAGTTTTGTGATTCCCTATATGCAAAGTTTATTTCTGTTTTGCTTAATTTTGAGAATATTTCAGAAAATTGTATAGATAGTTCTGACAGCAAGATCAGTTGTCCCCATAGCAGCAGACATGAAATAGTTAAGCAAGGATATCTGGACATGCTAATGCCAGCGAAAATGTTAAATGGTGTTAAACAGCCTGTGTAGTGAAGCCCATGGTTCTGTCTACTGAGAAATCCTTTTTCAGCTGTCATCAAGAAATCTTCAAGTGAAGCCACCGACAAGAATTTGGTGTTTAAAATGAACTTTGTGCAAGTTCATCGAAAACACTTTGTTTTAGGGTTTTGACTCATAGATAAAACCTACAGGATATAGCAGTTGGACAGTTTTCATTACATACAACAGAAACCTCAACTCAAATAAGCATGAATAATAAGAAAATGTACTATCTCCTCTTATCGAAAGTACAGAGACAGTGAAGATTCCAGGCTACTTGAGTCACGGTACAACAATGCCATCAAGGATCTCAACTCCTTCCACCCATCACTGGGCTTCCATGGCTTTGGTTTAACACTGATGCTGGTTTCTTTCACAGCACTCAGATGTCTCCCAGATTCAACTGAGCAGTGTGCTTCCTCATCCACGTTCAATAGGAGAGAAAAGAAGAGACTCACTTTTTCCATTACATTGGGAAGATTTTCCAACTGGACAACTACCCTTACATTGACCAGTCATAGTTAAAATAAGAATGTACTGATTGTCTTAGATGTATCAGCATCAACTTTCAGTACTTAAGGATTAAATAAAAGGAAAAGCACATGGCTGGGGGAGGGGAGTAGGTATTAGATACTAGAACAAAGATGTGGTTCTGTTTATAAGGAAGGAAGAAGAGATGTTGAGCAGGCAGCATGTAGGGACTATAAACCCATGTAGAGCATCACGGGCTACATTTAACAAGATCAGCAGGATATAAACAAGTCAAAAAGAGGAATTTAACTTAGTAGGGGGGATACTGTTCTCTTCTAGCTACCCTGGCTATTAGAGAGGAGGTTCTGCACATGTCACGGGAGCCCCTCTCTATAGGGCTCACAGTTGTACATTTAGGCAGAACTGAGCTATATTGCAAAATACGTTTCTCACAAGGTGCATTCATTATTTCTAAATTTTGCAAAATATGGATTTAAAGAGCTGTTTAAGTATTAGTTTAGGTAGATAGCTGGAACAGGTGGATTCTACCTAAACCTTATGGCCAAAATTGTGGTGCCCAGCATGGGAAAAAATTAGAGAAACATAACTTCTTAAAGAATTTTTAAAATGCTGGGTATACTATGTTTTACAAACACACACACACTCACACATACACACAGAGAAAAAGCACAATGGAGGCAGATAGAAATAGTTCTACCACTTCAGAAGTCATTGGCCCTGTTTTACAATGACACCTAACAAACACACTTCATTTCTGTCTGCATTGAGTCAGCCATTCAATGGATTTAAATGATGGCATTTGGAATACCCAATATTGCACCAGCTATGGCAGCAGTTTCCTAAGAGCACAGCACCAGCTCAGTTAAATTTTGCCTTAGGGGAACCAATGTTTCAATAAAAGACACTTGGTTTTAGGGTTTTGATATATATTGGCAGCATGTCGCAGTTGGACAGTCTTCTGCGACATATAACCAATGTCAGCTACTATATGTGCTATTCTTGTTCTCTTCTGAAAGTGGGAATGTAATTATCCAGATGGTCTAGGGTCCCGGACCTTCCCAAATCCTTTGGTCTCGAGTTAGGTAGCATAAGGAAACATGTGCATTTAGGGCTGGGCTCTGAAAGAACACATAATGAACTCTTCCCACGGGAACCCCTGTTGTGATCTTTTCCACTGTCTTCCTCAGAGCAGAAACTGGACCAATGCGACTTCCAATCCCTATCTCATATCTCGCAACTGAGTGATGTAATTTTCTTT
>NW_007728732.1:213568-218252 GCF_000696425.1 Galeopterus variegatus | reverse complement strand
CAGTTCTGCGCCAGCTCAGCCCCTCCTTCACTCATGACACCCTCAATGTAGGGATCCTCTCAGAGCCTCAGTTTCCTCCTCCTATTCAGAAAACGTAAGTACACTCCTCTTAAGGTTAGTTTTAGGACTAACGTAAGATGGTGAATGCAGTATTCTGTCACTAGAACTCATGTCACACCTAACATAACATTTGTCCTCAGCACATTTTAAATATACATATATATACATAAATTGCTTTTAATATATAGATTTTAAAACTAACCAGAGGAAAATGCCACTACGGTACTTACTATGATAGCCAGTGGTAAGTTAGTATGACAGAATATTTGCTGATTTTTACATTTCTTTTTGAATCTGCTTTGTACCTCTATAGACCTAAAAATTGAAATTATTTCTAGCAATGAATTCTTCCACTCTGTCGCTGACCTTTATAACATTGCATTTTCTCTTCTGTACTCAACACGCCTTTGGCTATCTTTGCCAACACTATTTTCTTCCGATAAGTGTAGTTATTTGAAAAGAAAGATTAGCAGACATACCACATCTCTTCAAGCACAAACTAACTGCATTTCTTTTAAGCAGAGGTTTTATTGACAAATAATAGCCTCCATAGATATCAATGTCCTCTTTCATAAAAGGCTGTCCTTGTTTTTTTTGTTTGTTTTTGTTTGTTTGTTTTCATAATTACACTCGGAAAAATTTGTGAAGATTGATGAAGTTCCCTCAAAGACAGCCTGTGCACAAAGGACACGGCATGGAGGCCATCGTGATGGATTTTAGGATCCTCCAGTCCAGCCTCATCACATATACCTGTGATGCGATGCGACCTTAAAATGTTCGCTGGGGTCTTCCACCCACTCAGTTTTCTCATGCACCCACACACTCATTAAACCAGGAAGACACACTTATTGGTTTCCTTGGGTTGCTATACTGAAGTCCCACAGACGGTGTGGGTGAAAAAGCAGTTTATTTTCTCCCAGTTCTGGAGGCTAAAGTTCCTAGATCAAGGTGTCTGCAGAACTGATTCCTTCTGAGGGTTGTCAGGGAAGCAGCTGCCCCAGGCCATTCTCCTTGGCTAGTGGATGGTGTTTTCTCCCTGTGTCCTCTCACTGTCTTCCTTCTATGCATTTCTGTTCCCAAATCTCCTCTTCCCATAAGGATACCAGTCATATTGGGTTCGGCCCTACCCTAGTGACCTCAATTTAACTCGATCATATGCAGCTCTGGTACTGAAGAAAATGAATGTGGGCAGAGATTAATTACACTCTAATAACACTCAACATTCATCAAAAAATAAAAATAAAATAAAATGTCCTGCATTCTAATCGAATTGTCTGAAAGAAAGAGGCTTACCTTTTGATGTTTTGGGGAACCTTAAATTTAAACGTGAACTAGACTAGGTGGAATAATGTAGCCCAGTGGGTTTAGTGAACTGATTGGCTGAACACAGAGCCAGGGTGAAGGTCAGAATCACATTGCAACTGAGGATTTAAAGGCTAAACAGTGAGTGCACCTGAAGTGGACATCTGCAGAGGTGACTCCCGTAGTAGTACCAGTGTTGCTGCTTCCTCTGTCTCCAGGTGGATACACAATCCATCCCTGGTTCAAATACTTTTTAAATGTTGTTAAACTCTGGTATATTTTGGACTATAGCTATGTCCTACCCTAAGACATAGAAACTACTCTACCAGACTTAGTTTTCATGGCATTAACAATGACAATGCTGCCTAGAGTTGATGGGCATTCCGAAATCCCTCATATTCCATCTGTGCTCATTTTCATCTTGATTCTTTGGTCCAGTTCCCTCTACCTTAACTGGGAGTGTGACTCCTGCAGCTGGTGCACCACATTCCGCCTTTCTTTCTCTCTTTTTCCTGGCACATAGTTTTTTGTTTGTTTGTCTTAGTGCATTATCCCTGAGTACTGAAGATAAATTTCCAACTGGTGAGTAAAACCATGTACTTATCTGAAATTCATTACAGTTGTATTTGGAATATGGTGCATGCACGCACAGTCGTCAGCTTCATCTGAGCTTTCCTAACCACCTGTTCCCCATGTTGCATATATCTTCTCGAGTCTTGCTAGAACTCTCCATTTTCTGAGGGACTACACTCTTGACCCCTGAGCCCATGACTTTCCAGGTCATGCAGTGTCATTTATCCTCCTGACTACAAAGCGGCACAGCCGCCAACTCACCAGCTGCTCTGACCATCCTCTTTCTTTCCAGTCAGTTTGGGGACTTCTCTGTGAGGGACTACACTCTTGACCCCTGAGCCCATGACTTTCCAGGTCATGCAGTGTCATTTATCCTCCTGACTACAAAGCGGCACAGCAGCCAACTCACCAGCTGCTCTGACCATCCTCTTTCTTTCCAGTCAGTTTGGGGACTTCTCTGTGCCCTGGGAAGTTTCCGGGAACAACAAGCATGCTTTCTAGACTAAGCCCTGCAGAAGGGAATGAACGTACTTCTGAAAAATGTCCTTTCTCTGTAGCCTTGTTCTGTTTCCCATACAAGACTTTCCCCTTCTCTAATAACTTAATCTGAAGGACAACATAACTCCTCTTCCAGAAGAAGAAAACATATCACTCATTCTTTACATGTACAAACATTTTTAAATGCTTCCTAAATCCTTTGATTTTAGTCTGTAACTTTTCATTTGCTTCTAGTTCACCTTCCCGAACGAGTCTGTTCTGATCTGACACTGGTGCACCTTTTCTCCTTTGTTCCCTGGAAGAAGCACTTGGGACATCGCTGTGCAGGGTGAGGATGTTGTCTGTGGCCATGGCCAGGCATGTCACTGAGTGGCAAATGTGGAGGTCACCTATGCCTTGTCTCACCACCAAGTCCTCTAGCAATTGAGCCCAATGCTTTCCCTTATAATGATAACTTTCCAATCAACTAGGAAAGGCAAGAATAGAATACACAAGTATTAAATGAAATAATAGTTTTTTTTTCTTTCTTTTTTTCCCATTTATTGTTTCTGTGGCAATATTCTGCCCAACTAAGCATAATATTGCATAAAACTTTCACATTCACAAACAAAGGAACAGTTCAGTATGGGCCCTACTTGCTTTTCTGGCCTCAAATGCAAGTTATGCACCACATGAATATTAACTGCAAACAGCAGGGTCTTAATCATTCATAGTTGCCAAATAGCCTTGCAAATTACATATTGCACTGGCTCTGGGTACTGCTGGAGGAAATAAATGCCCATGTTTATGTGGAAAATATGACCGTATAACATAATTGGGGGCATTTAAATCTTTTTCATGAATATATAATTTCAGCAATGAATATGATGGGTATTGCTTGAGAATTCTTGAGAAAAATGAAAAACAGATTTACAATTGTTAGAAACTGATCAGGGACTAGTGGCAGTTGCTTTTATTAACCCCAAAATAGAGCGAAATAATCAAGGTTTTCATTTGCTATTACTCACTTAGACCCATATGCTATTTCCATTAGAGCAGACTGCAGTTACTTAACACTCAGTTCTGCATCGCGGGGAGGGCCCCTCTCGCAGGCAGGCATGCCCAGTGGGAAGGCATATGGGAGATTCACTGCTTTTCTCTGAGCAGATGGAGGCTAAGCATGTCATAGAAGTAATGTGTTTTGTCTCTAGAGGGAGGATGCTGGCTGCTTTGTTCTTAAATGATATCGCTTGCCAAGCCTTCTGCTCAGGTTAGAACTCGTACATTTTGGGTTTCCATTGACTTCGCTTTTTTAAAAAAACAATGTCCACAATGGAATTCCGGAAACACAAAAACACATGCCTTACAAAGTTCTAGAAGTCTGAAGTACACAAATGAACTTCATCTTCCAAACAGCACAGTCTTTTCACATTGCATGGCCAATTTAGCTTCACACATTCCAGGGAAGAGCATGGCAGCAGGAAGCAATGGACCCTCATAGGGATGAGAAGCAAGGACACAGAGAAGTTTAACTCACCCAAGGCTGTGTAGCTGATCCTCAACAGAAGCAGTTTTTGTGACGCTACTTATTTGATCCGATCTGTTGAAGAGCAGGCAGGAGCCAATCTGCAAACTGTGAATTTGCCCACGGAAGACCTTTTGGTGCAGTAAGAATGAGTGCAGACAGCTATGGTACAGGGTTTTGGGGTGCCCTTTGCTTGAAGAAGACATGCCTGTTTTCCTGCTTATGATTCAGAATTATGTCAGATGTAGCTGCACCTGGCTTCACATTCTCGAAGGCCTAATATTTCGACTTTTGAGGTTAATTGCAGTTATAAATAAAATCACAAAGATGCATGACACAATTCAAAGTAGAAAACACTTATGCACCTTTAAGCTATGTCACATCTTCCCTCTGGTACATACTTGTATTAGTTCACGGAAGCTGCCATAACAAAGTATCACAAACTGTGCAGTGTAAACAACAGGGATATATCATCTCCCAGTTCTGGAGGATGGAAGTCCAACATCAAGTGTCAGCAGGGGTGGTTCTGCTGAGGGGTGTGAGCGAGAATCTTTTCCAGACTCTCTTTGGCATGTAGATCAAAACTTCTCTCCGTGTTTTCACATTGTCTTGTCTCTGTGCATCTGTCTCCAGATTTTTCCATTTTATAGGACACCAGGTATACTGAATTAGGGCCTACCCTATTCTAACTTGATTACCTCTGCAAAGACCCTTTTGTATTCTGAGGTACTGGGGGTTGGGGCTCCA
>NW_007728732.1:204866-213255 GCF_000696425.1 Galeopterus variegatus | reverse complement strand
GGATGGAAGTCCAACATCAAGTGTCAGCAGGGGTGGTTCTGCTGAGGGGTGTGAGCGAGAACCTTTTCCAGACTCTCTTTGGCATGTAGATCAAAACTTCTCTCCGTGTTTTCACATTGTCTTGTCTCTGTGCATCTGTCTCTAGATTTTTCCATTTTATAGGACACCAGGTATATTGAATTAGGGCCTACCCTATTGTAACTTGATTACCTCTGCAAAGACCCTTTTGTATTCTGAGGTACTGGGGGTTGGGGCTCCAATGCATCTTTTTCTGGGGAGACACAATTCACTCTATAACAATAATGAACTCTGATTCTAAAATTTTTAAATTATGGAGAGAGAAACACTCTGTGAGTGAATTAAAAGATTGATTTATTAAATACAAACAAAGAAAATTATCACAGTTTGGTCATAAACAATGTCAACGTGCCCACCGCACCATGCTACTTCTTCATAGTTCAATATTCTGAGAGGTGTCAGGCGTTGTAGCACTTGGGACGCCCTTTGTTTTCAGTGGGAGTAAGGACACATGGGCTGCATCCCTGGTATTAGTGACTGGATGAAATGAAGGTGGGCTTGAATTAGGATGTGTTTTCTTGGTAGTCCTGGGAAAGGCTGTCACATCTCTGCTCCTGACTTTACAAAAATTTCTAGAGAAGCCACATGACCAGAGGACGGGGTGGTGTCCAGACTCAGCTTGGCATCCCATTTTAGGCAAGTTGCAGCATGTGCTGACTCTGGATAAGTCACTTATCCTTTATGGGAGGCAGATTTCTCATCTTTAAAATGAGGTCCTGATGGTAATTATGAGAGCTAAACTGAAAAATGCCTGGGAGAGAGGACACATTTGACAAGAACTAATTCCTAGTCCCATGCCTCAGTAAGTGGAGTAATAACAGTTACCTTTCATTGTGTCCTCCAGCTGCCAGGTGCTTTCTGCACAATACCTTATATAATCTCTGCAATCATCCAGCAAGATACATATTATTACACTATTATATATGAGGAAATTCAGTCTCAATGAGATAATGCATAATAGATTTTTATTACAGATGGATCTGGAATTTCAATCCTGGTTATAAGGCCCAAGATCTTTTAAAACAGTCTAACCCAACTTGAACCTGGTTTTGTGGTGTGCAACATTTTCTTTTTGTTTTTTCTCTCCACATCCTGGCTTTTTAATGATTGATCAAGTCTTTAGATGACAAATTTAAGGTACTACTTTCTATTAAAGGAGATTATGCAGGTAAATTATGCTACTAGGTATTACAGGATAAATACCCTATAAATGCAACACACACACACACACACACACACACACACACACACATACACACACACAGGCATTTAGACAAGCTCATGGTAAAGAGTTAACTTCCAGTAATCAACATCAGGAGTGCTGCATAAAGAGAAAACATTTGAGCAATATTTGGGTTAATATTTATATTTTAGAAATTTAGGACAAGGGGGTATGTATAACAGTCTAATTCAAACAGGAGAAATGATGCACAGGCACATAGCTATTAGGGATCCACTTCATGGTCTGTAAATAAAAAGGAGATTTGGGTCAAAAGATGAGAAGTTTGAACACTGGAAATAATAGCACAATTTCTGAGTCTGATGAGTCACTGGGAGTCCTCTAACTGCCCTCTGACCTTCACCAGTTTGTTCTTCTAGCTCCTGGTTCACCTGCTGTATCTAGCCCTACCCATCGCCCTCACAGCACTTAGTGTGATGGAGACCTTCACTTGGGAATGAGCCAAAATGCCCTTCATTTGAGATATCTACACACTCCACTCAACAACTGCTTCTGTTCCACTGTGTGCAGAAGCCCCCTGTTGTTACAATTTTGTAACTAAAAGATAAGTCTTGATCAGATCTCTCATGCCGAGCCCTGTGCTGGCCTTTTCACATCATCTGTCATCTTGTAACCCTCCCAACAACTCAAAGAAGTAAATTTTATTATTGCCTCCTACCAGATGTAAACTATACTTGGAAATGCTACTAAATGGTATAAAAGACTGACAAAGTCACCAACTAAACTTTCTTCAAGGGAGCATACATTGAGAGCTTAAAGGTAAGTATACCAAAGCATTCTTTCACTACTAAATATAAAGTGATGAGACATTTACCTCTGATGTGAACATGTGGAATTATGTCAGTAGTTATAGAAAAATGTGGAAAGAGGATCCCTCTTATATTTTTGAAATAGAGGAAGACTCAGGGCCCAGGGATGCTGTAAAATGCAAATACATGTCTGTAGACTGTGTTTATAATACTGAATTTTAAACAAATCTTCCTGCTCTGTGAGAAGACGCTAGTCCACACAGGAAAGAGTGCTGCTCCCTGGCGTTCAGGGTCCTGTGGATACAGTGCAAGTATAGTGGGGCAGATGGAAAATGAGGCCTTTGTGCAGCCTCCTCATTATTCCTTGTCAGTGCTGATTTTCCATTAGGAAAATTAATATATTGACTAGTTCTCTTGAGATGAATCTCAAGAAAATGATCCATGCAGAGGGAGGAATCATAACGTCTAATATTTATGATATATCCGTGGCAGTTCTGGGATACTCTGTGTCCAAGAATCCTGGAGCCTCAGTAACCTTGACAACCCTAGGAATTGCAGGAGCACAGTCCTGATGTGCCTGTGCTACAGCCAGTTCCCCGTAGCCAGAACACTCCTTAACAAGCGGGGCCTGGAGCGTGTCCACTAGAGAGTACTTTAGAGTTGCTTAACTGCCACCAAAACCTCATTTATCATTTTAATAAACTTTCAAAAGGAGAGTAAGGATTTCCCTAGATCCTCTTTATCTTTGGCATGGAAGCATAATAGGTAATCAAGTGTGGATCAGTGTTAGGCCCATGTTAATCCCTCTTAATCCCCATGTGAATATTTTATTTTTATTGATAATCATACTAAAACCACTGAGCATTTTTTTTTTCTTCACGATGTGTTTGTTTGGGGGAGAAAAGACTGGCAAAAAATAAAAGGAAAAGTTTAAACACAAAGTTCAGGCCAAATAAACAAAGCAGAGCCTGAAAATAAAATGAAGATACTAACATATAAACATTCTGAAAAATGCAATCTTATAAGAAGGGGAAGGAGGAAGAAGGGGTTGAGTTCTTGCTGAGCATCTGCAATGAGTTTTATGCCTGTGACTTTATTTTGTACCACAGGACTGTGGGTGCATACTAATGTTCTAACTTGAGGATAAGAAGGTCCAGGCTCAGAGAGCTATGCAATCAAGTTGTCAGCTTTGAACACGGGTCTAATGCCTCAGTCTGTGTTCTTTCCATTGTGTTTTGCTGTCTTTCCAGAAAATGAAGAAAAATATAATTTTATTTCACAATTACGGGCAAATTTTTCTTTCCATAATTTCCTCACTATGCCCCACCTTCCCTCCCTCTCTGTCCTGCTTCAAAAGAATCACCTCTGTATTCCTATGAAACTATGTTCACTAGACTTGCTGAGTTCCACATTAATATCTATACCTAGAAAAAACTGCTAAATGTTTCAGCAAATTAGACTGAAAAGTGCAAAATACAGATCCTGAAGGCTCAGAGCTAGTCATACGAAGGAGCCCAGGAAGAGAGCCTATGGTTCCCCAAATTTAAGCAGGGAAGGGTGTTCTGAGAGTAAACTGCTAGCAGTCTCAGCCTCTACTGGTGGCCAATGAATAGTTTTGACACCTTCCGTTCTGGCCTCTGCTGGGTATGACTACTCAGGAGGCAGGTCCTGGTTTTCATATTCTCCATGTTTGCATCAAAAAAGAAATTAATAGCCAGATTTAAGAATCTGAGAGTTGGTAGTCAGGGGCCAGAATAAAAACACAATCTAGGCTTAGGAGAAGTGAGAAGAGATGTAAAAGAAACAGTGGAGGGACAGTAAAGGAAAGTGAAATGAATGAAACATATTTGGCGTAAATAGGAGAGGACTGGCCCGCTCTGCAAATGCTGGCTGGAGCATAGGAGGAGCTAGTGCAGGGACCGACTCCTAGGCAGCCCTCAGTGAGGAGCTGGTCAGGACTGGTGCAGATCAGGGACAGAGAAGTCACGAAAGCAAGAAAGACAATGCTGCAGAGAGCAAAGTGGTGGACCGAAGAAGCACTTTAGATGCATAGGGTCTCTACCCCTGAAATGCTGCATGCCAGACAGTGACTCTCACTCCCCTGGGGAGGCTGGGTCCTGGCTGTGAAACACACTCTAAGCCTCAGGTGTCGGCCAGGTCTGCATTTTCTTTGTAAGTGAAATTCTCACACTATTTCAGTAATATCTGCCAGCACCTTAACATCTGACAAAAGGGCCAGATTTACTCCATTCCTATGAAATCTTAGATGCTGTGATCTTCCATTTCCCAGCCCGCAATAAGAGAAGGCTGGTGTTTTGCCTGTGAGCTACACTGAGCAGATGGTTTTCCACAGTGAACAACATTGCTAGTCATTGCAGAGGCAGGTCCTCTGTCCTGTGGCGGCCTCTGGGTCTCCATGGAGTTCTGTGTGCTTGTCCTTGGCAGTGAAGGGCCTCCTTTCATAAATGATAAGTCTGACTATGCAGTTGGCCCCTGCCATTGAGAGCTGCATTTCACGGGGCTAGAACAATGCATGGACAAAAGGAAGAGCCAAATATTTCCTTGCTGGCAGTGAATCTCGAAAAACCAAGAGATGAAAGAAAAAATGACCCCATTGTCCTGCCGACCAAGAAAAAATTGCCACTTTCTAAGCAACATTTGTTATCATTTAATTAATAAATATTTCCCATTGAACTTACAGTCCTTTTCTAGTTATTCTCTATAATGACTCTCTGATGTAAGTCATCGTTCTCTTTTGCACTCTACAAGTGAGGAAGTTGATTTCTTCCCTGCCTGTTCCTAACAAAAGCAGACAAAGGGTCTTCCTCTCAGGCTTGCCATTCTGTTTCCCGCTGCTGCCTAGGCCCTGTCTCAGCAATTGGGAATGAAGTCTTAGCTGAATGACAAGGACTCAACGACAAAAGAAGGCCAAGGTCAGCCTGACAATGAGGCTGTCACTGCTTTCTGAGGAAGCCCAATGTATACACACAGGGGAAGAATTCGACCTAGACTTGATCCAGAAAGGCCTTCTGAAACAAAGCCTCGTTATGGGTACTGTTGTCAGTTGCATGCCTTGAAATGTGTCCTTCATTTTCTGCACCTGTAAATCACCAGAACAAAGGGAAAGGCACACTGAGCAGACAGAAGATCCTGCGAGCATTAATGTTCTCCTGGATTATTTCTTGCTTACTACCAGAAGCGAACACTAGTTCAACGAATCACCAGAACAAAGGGAAAGGCACACTGAGCAGACAGAAGATCCTGCGAGCATTAATGTTTTCCTGGATTATTTCTTGCTTACTACCAGAAGCGAACACTAGTTCAACGGGACTTAGCTAATTCTGAACTTTGGGAATTTCTTAGTAGTTAGCCTTTTGTTGTCGCTATTTTAATGAAGCTTTGAATGCATATCACAATGTAACACATCGGGGTGTTTAAGTATGCGTTAACACATTTTAAATATACACATATGCCCATCATAAAAAACTGTGAGAAAGTCATGTAACAAAAAATGTAAGTAAGATAAACAGAGCAAAGGAATCTGTACAGGGGACGTACCAAAAATGTCTTTTCTCCGTAGACTTCCTTAGGTAGTTAAAGTGATTTTCTTTTGAGAAGGTTGCTCCCCTTCTTGTTTATTTTTGAAGATATAAACAAAATTAAAGATAATGTTTCTCAGGCTAATTCTCTACTTAAATCATGCTGATATCTAGGCCAAAACTGGAAAGGTTGACATGGGACCTTAGTGAAAATTGTAAAACCAATACCTCACAGGTCTATAACCAAAGATGAACACAAAACAGAAACAGACCACAGAGGTGAAATACAAGAAGGTGTTTTGAGACATTCAGAGAAGGGTTCTTTCTCTTTTTCTTCTATTTTACTGGTTTGTTTTAGTGATTTATAGATTTTCTCTCCAGCCAGAAGGGTTTAGTATTTACAGAGAGACCAATTTAAGGCTCATAAAAAGTTCTGAATAGACTAGCACAGACAATCAGGTTCTCTACTATGATAAGGAAGCATAGATACATTAGGAGAGTGGTAACTAGCTTATTCCCCTGATATTTGTAATGGCTTGAACTAGTTATGGAGGGCCTTCTTTCGTAAGTATTTAATTTCTTGCTCGCAAGAGGGGTGGCATGCTTCCTCTACTCTTCAGTCTTTGCCAGCTCTGCTAATAGTAGAGATGGGAAGGCAAGTCCAGATGTCTTCATAATCCTGAAGCATTGCCAACTTTCAGACCAAGAACTGAACTTGAAATTTAGCTACCAAATTGAGCCTACACAATTTAACTTTATTATTAATTCCTCCCTTGATTTATTTAAGAACAATTCATCAGGATCCTTTTATGTTAATTCTGTGCTAAGCAGTAGAAGAAGTGGCACAATGTTGGTGTTCAGTGAATGTTTCATGCATGACTAAATGAATGAATTATAACATGCTTTTATTAGGGAAGCATTTGTTTAGCACCTATTCTGTGTAAAATATTGGGTGGATATTGAAGTGATACTGAGATAAATAATTTACATTCTCTAACTTTGAACTGCTTACAGTTTAGTCAAAAAAGCTGACACAGAAAAAATAAAGTATTTGAATTGATAAAAATTCAGGAAAAAAGTTGTGTGCATGGAAGGTAAACATAATTAATTGCAGGTGGGAGGATTGAGAAGAATACGTCAAGTTTTAATCACAAGATGACATGGGGAACTGGAGGCAATTCCATATAAAAGAACTTGAATGAGCAAAGAAATTGATTAAATGACAGAAACGGATTCCCCTGACAATCACTGGTCACCTAGAGAATATCAAGCATTGAACAACAAACTTTACATGTGTGATCTCCTTCACCAAAAAAACAAAAAACATAAAACAAAAGCACTGTTCTTTTATTTCCTCTGTTTTAAAGATGAGGAAACTGTACTCAAAAGAATAGATATTTTCTCCCCAACTTAAGTACTAAGCTTGGAGGCAAATCCAAATCTTTCTGAAAGCTGGAAAAGCACCAGAGAAGCAGAGAAGCTCTCCTGTAGGTTGGTCCATTGTAGAGAAGAAAAATAAAAAGTGTGCTCCTGGGTTTAAGAAGCTTCTACTGCATCTGAGGGATGCACACACAATGGATAACTAATAGCAAAGGGCAGGTACGACAAGTGTCAAATAAATAGTAAAGCCACATTATACTACATCACTGCTCAGACAGCAGAGGACCAGACACATGGCAGGAGTCTGATTAATGGGAGAACTCAGAAGGCAGTTCTGCTATTGATTAACTGTGGGACTCTGAGCAGTCATTTCACTCTGTTGGTCCTTCGTCTACTCTAAAATGAGGGAATCTGACTAAATGATTTCCAAGGATGTTCCAATTCTACATTCTGAGTCTATAAACATTTTCCATGGGTTGGAAAGGAAAAAGAAGTATACAAGGGAGAAAACAGGCATAAGGTAATCATTAAGGATAAATAGGAGGCTAAAAATAATATAAAACACTAAGAGGCTAGAGCATGTGCAAAATCTCACTCTCTTCCCCCTCCCTTCAAAGCAAGCTTAGACTCCTCAATATAATTCACAGGACTGTTTGGTTATCAGTCTTTTCTGGGATGTAAGTTTGCTTGAGTAAGGACCATGTCTTTCATGTTCACCTTTGTATATTCAGTGCCTAGAACTCTTTGAACACTAAACATAGTAAATATGATACCTTTGATTATGTGTGTGTGTGTGTGTGTGTGTGTGTGTGTGTGTGGAAGATTAGCTATCTGAGTCTTCAATCACACAGGAACATTACTGGAGAAAGCATGTAGAATTCAGAAGACATTGCAATATTGGTAGAGCAGCAGCTGACTCAGATCAGCAAAGTAGGGAAATAATGAAGCATTTTATCAGGCAGTCAAGAGATTGGTTGAAAGCAGTGGTTTACAACTTGTTTGGGGGCAATAAAATTGTTTATTAAAATTAGTTTAAGTTGAAAAAAAATACGATTGATTTAATGAGGTTGTCATTTCAACACAGAAAGACAAAGAAAAGGAGAAAGAAAGAAAGAAAGAAAGAAAGAAAGAAAGAAAGAAAGAAAGAAAGAAAGAAAGAAAGAAAGAAGGAAGGAAGGAAGGAAGGAAGGAAGGAAGGAAGGAAAATAGAGAGTCACATAATGACCTATTGCAGCTGATTTATCCTTTTACATAAGCAATGGACCTCCCAATGTAACATGGTAAGATGCAATAACAAAATTTAAAAAGTCTTCCAGTCTATCTTGTTTTTGTTACCAAACTAAGTGGCTGTGATGTCTCCACAAGAGACCATGTAAAATCTCCTCTCTCCTTCTCTCTGTCTT
>NW_007728732.1:199133-203911 GCF_000696425.1 Galeopterus variegatus | reverse complement strand
AAAGAAGGAAGGAAGGAAGGAAGGAAGGAAGGAAGGAAGGAAGGAAGGAAGGAAGGAAGGAAGGAAGGAAGGAAGGAAGGAAGGAAAATAGAGAGTCACGTAATGACCTATTGCAGCTGATTTATCCTTTTACATAAGCAATGGACCTCCCAATGTAACATGGTAAGATGCAATAACAAAATTTAAAAAGTCTTCCAGTCTATCTTGTTTTTGTTACCAAACTAAGTGGCTGTGATGTCTCCACAAGAGACGATGTAAAATCTCCTCTCTCCTTCTCTGTCTTAGTCTCTCCAGGATTAATTTTAGAGGATGGAGAACTAGCAGTCTACACTGATTAACCCTCTTTTAGAAACCAAAACTCTGTAGTCTCTTTAATATGTGTTTAAATGCATAGTTGTCATATGCATTAACAGAAGGGAGAAAAAAACTTTTTCAAATTATAGTAGAGAAAAATCAGCAAATTCTAGAAGAGAAAATTATATTCTTAAAGTATTAGAAAGCCCTTTACATTTTCTCTGGAGCTACATCACAAAATTAAAGATTTTAGTTTAAAAAGGTCTTATGGTAAGAGTGGTACTTAAAGAATGGCAGAATAATAACTTCCAAAAACCTATTACTCCATAAAAGCAACAGTAACACTGTGAACAATTGAGAAATGTCAATCTTTTTTAAAACAATTCTGGCAATAACCAAATACTTGAAATAATCCAAGGAGAATTTCATCAAGAAAAATGCTGAATCTCAGTAAAACAGTGAGCTTTGTGGCATTTTAACTTTTCCTTCTCCCTTTTCACCTCCCCAGAAACCATCTAACCATAGTAGCTATGAATTTCAGCAGCCTAGCAGCCAAGAGAGAAGGCATACTGAGTGTGGGATGCCTCAGAATGTACCATCCATTAAACATTGTCATTATTTGACCTCTTTGGCTCCTTCCTGAAAAAGTCCCATATTCAGGACTTACTGTTATTTGACCTGACTTTTTACTACTGAGAATGCCCTATCACCAAGGCATTTGTTAAAAACAATCAGCAACTATTTTTTAACATCTCGGCTGCCTGAAGTTGTGGTATTAGTTGGAGCAAATAAAACTCTGTGCAAAGAATATAAAAGAAAGATCTGGGAAAAGAGATGTTCATAGAGGACTTTGAAAAGTTCTGGCACATACCTGGGAACCTAGACAATTATATGCCTGTTCTGGACTGTCTACATGCCCAGAAAGACCTGAGAAGACCGTAGTGTCTAATCTCTGGGTTACCTTGAGGCCCTGCACAAGCAGGATGTGAAGTAAAGGTAGTGATATAAACTGTCACAGTGTTGAAAGTGTTCCCCAACATAAACAAAAAGCTCCTTGGCAAAGAGAAGAAGATCTATTGATTCAAAGCTTTTAAAAATATCTATGTGTAGTAGTTATATGTTCACTAAGCTAACCAAATACAGACTTTATAGAATTGGCCTAGGAAAGTCACTAAATAAACAGTAGCAAAAGTAACATGAACAACAATTAATCTTGTGAAAAGGGAATCTTATTTCCAGAGTTATCACATTACATTACTTAAAATGTCCAGATTTCAACAAAAATTTATTATACTTGTGAAGAACTTTTTTTAAAAAATGTGGCTCATACAAATCAAAAAAAAAAAAAAGAAAAGAAAGAAAATGAAAGAGCAATCAATAACAACTGTTTCTGAAAAAGCTCAGATGTTGGACTTACTAGACAAAGACTTTAAATCAGGAATTATAAACATGTTTAAAGACCTAGCAGAAGCCATGTCTAAAGTATTGAATAAAATATTTAGAATTATGTTTCACCAAAGCAAATAATAATAAAAAATATATATTTTAAAAGGAACCAAACAGCAATTCTGGAGTTGAAAAGTACAACTAAAATTAAAAATCCACTATCAGAGCTTAATAGCAGATTTGAGTTGACAGAAGAAAGAATCAATGAGCTTGAAGATAGGTCAACTAAAATTATCTCTGGTTTGAGAAACAGAAAGTAAAATAAATGAAAAATGAATGAAGAAAAATGAACAATGTCAATTATACCAATATAAGCCTAATTGAAGTCTCAGAATGAGAGATGGGAGAAAAAAGAGAAGAAAGAAAATTTGAAAAAAACTTCCTGAATTTGGTGAAAATTATCTATACATCTAAGAAGCTCAACCAACTCCAGGTAGGATAAACTTAGAGATACACACTAGATAAAGCATAGCCAAACTATCAAAAACCAATGGCAAGAAAGTAATCTCGAATGCAGCAAAAGGAAAACAATTTATTACATACTAGGGACACTGCTACAAGGTATATCACTGCCACAATAGATGGAACAGAACCACTTTACTCTAATCCTTCTGCTAAGCACAACTTAAAGCCCTGAACATTATATACATTATTTAACAAAAAATAAATAAAGGAAGAAAGAAAGAAGAAGAAGAAGACTACGATGACGATAGCAGCTCTGAAAGGTAGAAAGAAGGACGCAGAGTAGCCAGGGACTTTGGGACTCAGGGAACAATATAGTGGTAATCTCCCTGGCCTTTCTTTCTGCCTTGGATATTTCAAACTTGATGCTCAAAAGAAACAGCCTAGAAGACAAAAAACTTTCTGACCATAGCCACCCTACTCCAGCCAAACACCACAAAAAACCCTGCAGTCCCGTGGTTACCCAAGCCCACAAAGGCTGATTGGGGAAACAAGACTTCCATTCATACCAGGTGGTAACAAGGTGCCTGAATCCCCATATCAGGAAAGGGCTGAGGGGTATATCAAAAAAGGCCACCGTAAGGAGCTGGGACTTTTATCTCTTCAGGGCAGTTACAAGCTCCCAAGGACCCCTCCTCACCCTCCCACCAGTGAGGTGTCAGTGGAGACCAAGTGGGGAGCCTGGGCTTCATTGCCTGCCCACTTGCATTATTGAGGCACGCTGTTCCTTCCTCATTGGGTAGCATCACAAGAAGCTGAGTATAAAGCTAGAACCTTCACTGCTGCTCACGGATGGTAAGGCCATTCCCTTTGTAAAGTTACTGTAGGCCACATTGGCAGTGGTAATGGGGTGCTTCCATCAGTGCAGATCTAGAGGGGAGCTAAAATTTCCATCACCATCAAGTAGTAATAAGGAACACCCCCCTTCTGCATGTCAGCAGAGGACAAGTGAAGAATCTGAGCTTCCACTCTCAACTGGCAGTACTGAGGGGGTGCAGTCCTTTCTCCTGCAGTGTGGTGTCAGGGGAAGCCAGCTAAACAGAAGGATTAGATAAGACACAGAGTCTCACAACAAAAAAGTACAGGCTTCAGCTAAATATCACACATCATACCAAGTACCTGAAAGTTCCTAAACTCAATGAGAAAAAAATAATTAGTAGATGAAAAAGAACGAAAAAAAAAAGCAACAAGANCTGACTACAGGGGTTGAAGATCCCATTTTGACTCAGTTTTCTCTGGCACCACCCAGGTCGGGGTGTTGAAGAGCTTCATCACGACCTTTCTAGGGTGGAGGTGTATGTTCCCACTCGGTCTTTGCTCGTGTGAAGTGGAGCCACACTTGTTTCAGTGGCACTTGGCTGGAGTAAGGTGGTTATTGTCTCCAAGTTTCTGTCTTGCTTACCTGGTCCGGTGGCTAGGGAGAGCAGGCTTTATGTGGACGCCTAACTGTGGCTGGTGGTGTTCTCCAGTTGCTGAGTTATTCACCAGTAAGTCTGGAATATGTGAAGCAAAAAGAAAACCTGGTGAGCTCATCAGCATGTGTTTCTTTGAGTCCTGACGTCCCTAGGTGGTCTGCCTTCCTTTCTCCACCATTCCAAGTCTTCTTACATTTGGAGTTTTTAGTTGTTCTTAGTGGGAGAAGTATGTCTACTCCATTTCCCTAGAAGAAAAATGTGTCTACTGTATGAATTTGGGGATGCTTTCTACAACTAGTAAGAATCTTATAAACCAAGCAGTTCCCAGATATTTAGAAAACTCTAATTTACATCATAAACAAACACATTTAGATCATAATATAGGGGTATAAAATAATATGATACCCCAGAATATAAAGCCACAACTAAGTATGTCTTTGTTAATTGCTTTCTTCTTGACACCTAAGTTTTGAATTACTTTAAATCTTCCTTGAACTTTTTATAACATTCCTCATTGTAGATTCTAGGGATTCAGGCAAAGATATCATTTATTTGCTAGTCTCCTTTATAAGCAAACTTCATCTTGAAGGAGGATTAAGCCAGTAACAATAGAAATGTGATGACCCTGCAGCTTACGGTAGTCCCTGGATTAATGTTTATTTTCTTGTTTTCCTGAAAGGAAGCTAGCAAATTTAGGAATTTTATCCATAATGTTTGGCTCTCTGTAAAAGTGTATACATGTGCCCATGTCCTCTTGCAGATATTAAATAATCAGTTAGCAGACACTTCATGTCAATGTGTGGTTTTCATTGTCTGATGATGAGTTTATTCATAGTTACTTTCATTTAAAATTATATTCAATCCATTAAAAGTACAAACTTGAAAACTTTTTTCGAGCTTGTAAGTTTAACACAAAGCTCTCATGATTCTATCTGTAGAACTTGTAGAACTAGTAATCTTATTTAAATCAGTAAAAGTCACTTTTCCTTGTTCAAGGACTGATGCTGTATTAAACTGAAGTTGGACAAACTACATTCCACATCAGTCCCTTTAATAAATTCACCTAAACATATTTTAAATTTAAAAAACTTCACTTTCAAATGTAGCATATTTAATTTTCTTTTTTAGAACTTTAAATGCTGGGTAGAGGACACTTATAAC
>NW_007728732.1:188996-198211 GCF_000696425.1 Galeopterus variegatus | reverse complement strand
TATTTACATTATAAGAGAAATAAATCTTGGAAGATGAAGCTAGATGTATGGAGAAAGGGTTATGAAATAACTTAGTAAAGCTTATAGCTGCTGAAGAAAATTGAATTATGTCCCCCAAAAAACTCATTGAAGTTTGCATTGTGTCCCCCAAGTTTCACGTATTAGAAACTTAGTCCCTACGAGAGTAGAAATCCTGTTAAGGTCATTGAAAGGTGGAGACTTGAAGAGGTGATTAGATTGTAGGACTGTGTAGTAGTGAATGGATTAAAAATGGTGGTCAGGGGTGTGATTCTGAGGGCTTTAAAAGAGAAGAATCTGTCTTTCTGTCTCTTGCTGGTGGTCAGGGGTGTGGTTCCGAGGGCTTTAAAAGAAGAGGAGAGTCTTCCCTCTGCTTTCTTTGCTTCCATCATCTTGTATTGTGAGACCCCTGAGTTGCTGTCACCATCACCAGATGGACTTAGGACTTCCCAGCCTCAGAAACTGTAAGCAATAAATTTTGTTTTCTTTATAAATCACCCAGCTCAAGGTATTTTATTATAAGCAACAGAAACAGACTAATACAGTTGTAATAAATAAAGAAATAAAATAGAAAGGATACCTATAACATTCCAAAATAAAAATTTAGACTGTATTAATATTAGGAAAGTAAGAGAGTGCTAAAGGGCATAGAAAAATTCACCTTGTAATATGACCACAATTAAATCTCCAATAAATATAAACAGATAGGTGCATGTTACTATGATACTAGGTGCTTAACACTGGAAACTTAAGTCTTCTTCATGCTATTTTACCTTTTTTTAACTGGCTGCAACTCAGATGTAGGTCACCTAGTTTTAAGCGTGCAAGTGATAGTGACGCCATAGAAAATTGCAGCAGAATAACTTGGTACATACATAGATCTTTGAATGGCTTCTTGTGACACATGAAACACAGCCTAGCCTACCTGCCTAGAATGTTCACCTTACCATTATGTGATAGGAAAAAAACCTCATCTTGAAGCCACTGTATCTTTCAGTCTTTTGTTGTAAAAAAAAAAAAAAAAGAAAAGAAAACCAAAACATAGTTTTACCCTAACTAATAAATATAGCCTTTAAAAATCCATCATATATTCAGAAATAAGAAAAGCAATAATGCATGTAACCTAGCAGAGTTTATCTCAGGAATGCAAGGTTCAATCAATCAATCAATGCAATTCACAATCTTAACAGAACGTGGGGGAAAGGGGGGAATCTGATGATATCCATAAACGTTAAGAAAGTATTTGATGAAATTGTACACTCTTTTATGATAAGTCTCTCAAGAAAGAAGAAATAGAATACAATAGAAACATTTCCAAGTTGATAAAGGGCAGAAACAACGTATGACTAGCAACATAGTTAAGGTTGAAAGACTGAACACATGAACACATACTTCTAAAAGTCAGGAATAAGGCAAGAAGGTCTGCTGTAACTAAGTTTATTCAACACAGTACTGGAAGTCCTAGCAAGAGCAAAAATGAACAGATAAACCACCAAGAACAAGAAATAAAAGGCATATCTCTGTGTGTGTGTATACACATATATACACACACATATATTTTTAAATTACAGATGACATGATTATAAACATAAAAAATCCCTAAAGAATACCCCCCCAAACCTACTAAAACAAACAAGTGGTATTAGCAAAGTCATAACATGTAAAAAGAAATCTATTTTATTTATATATACAGTGACAGAGGAATTGAAAAATAAAATTAAATAATACCACTTGCAGTAGCTTTGAAAATATGAACTATTAGGGATGAATTTTAAAGAAAAATATGAACTACAGAGCTATAGAAAACAGCTGAGAAAAATTAAAGATGTAAGTAAATAGCCTTCTGGAATAGGCCAACTACTACATAATGCCAGGAAGCAGATCAGCGGTTTCCTGAGCTGGGGTGCAGAAGAAAAGATGGCAGAGGTCGATATGTTGATTGTGGTGGGGTTTACGTAGGTACATATTTTATCTAAGATCATCAAAGTGTACCCTTAAGACGAATACCTTTTATTTACATAAGTTATTCCTCAGTATCATTGAAAATTATTACAGCAGAAACTGAAACACTTGAATAGAAAAGAAGCATCAAAAATGTAGACATGGTGAAAAATACAGTCCCCGTCTTGAAAGTCCCAGACTCAGAGGAGATTGCTACAAACCTTTAGTTAAAAACAAACAAACAAAAAAAAAATCCATTTTATACAAGATAATTCAAGAAAACCGTAAAAGAGTAAAAGGTAGATAAATTTGATTCCTAAATCATGGGGGCAACACAAGGAAAGAAAATTGTTGTCCATTTCAGTTATGAACACAGATGTACAAATCCGCAATAAGCTATCAGTCAACCAGACCTAGCAATACTACATTTAAGACATAATACAACATAATTCTAATAGGCTTCATACAAAGGATACAAGTATTCTTCATTGTAATACAAGACTATCAGTATAATTCACAGCATATATAGACTAAAGGAAAAAAAGATTAAGATTATTAGGTGCTGAATATGCATTTAATAAATGCAACAGCTATGATTTTTAAAAAAACTTGTTAAGTAAGAAATATAAGATTCATCTGCAAGCATTATATTCAACCAAATATGAAATCAAAGTCAATAAACAAACAAACCATGAGATAAACACTGTAGAGCCCTCCTCTGTACCGTAAACGATGTTGGACAGAAATGAAGATGGTGGTTTGAGATGCTTTTCCCTTTTCGTTACTTTTATTTTGTTATTCTCACGCTGTCCTGGTCTAACACGGTGCCTAAGACAGACTTGAAGGATGAACAGCAATCTCCACAGTCCACCCCTTTTGCTGACCGAATAACCACTTTTTCCTCCTTTTTACACCGAACATGCACATGCTCTACCTGAGAAAACCACGAATTCCCATCCAGCACCCAAGAACAAGAAAAACCTAAAAATTCTTCCTCGTAGATTTTTGAAATAAAACATCTGCTTCCTCGAAACCATATTATTATGATAATGTGTTTCATCTTATTCAAACTAACTATAGTTTTCTTTATGTTATTATTTAAAATGAAAGGCAAATAAACAAATCAATGGTTGGGAATAATTTTGATGACAAAGAGCATACGAGTGTATGTTCATATATATGTTTTCATTTGTATAAATTTAAGAATGGAGAGATTTTGGAAACTGCATAATTAAGTCTACTTAATATTTCAAAATTAGGGATCATAGAATGATAGAATTATTTTTCAAAGATCTACATAAGTTAATGGCAAATACAGCACTTGGAATTTGATATTCTTAATTTTTGTTCATTGTTCTTTTCTTAAACTCAAAATACTCCTTTATAACAAGGATAGCAGCCACTTTTCAGATATCCTCCAACCAACTACACGAAGAACAGTGGACAGATCCATTCATTTAGTTTTTGTTTGCACTATTTCTAGTGCTTATAAGTGTTTTTCAGAAAGTAAGGCCAATATAACTTGATGATTGGCCGTGAAAAAAATCCTCCTTGTAATTCTATATCAATATTCATATTTATACACACAGTTTTATTTTGGTTTGGAGTTCTTTATTTTTCCTTGTTTTTGTTTTCACAGCAGTATATGATTATGACGGCCGTGAAAAAAATCCTCCTTGTAATTCTATATCAATATTCATATTTATACACACAGTTTTGTTTTGGTTTGGAGTTCTTTATATTTCCTTGTTTTTGTTTTCACAGCAGTATATGATTATGACCAATTTTTGAACTTAATCTATATAAAATTACCTCTGTAATGACTTCATGAATGATCAGTGTTAACTTAATAATGGAACTGATAGCTTCAATCATTATAATGATAAGAGAGGGATTGAGGTAAAAGCCACAGAAACAATTCTTGCAGGTGCTATGAAATACTAAACATTCTCTACAGAAAAAAAGAGGTCGTCATAAATTCCAAGGTGATGATCATAATGGTTTTGAGCTTACAAATCTGTAGACCTCTGCCCATTTTTTTTTCCATAAGACAGAAAGAGAGATCTTAGTATAAAAGACATGCATTTCTCATTAGACAGACAGTTAAAACCTTGGCTCTGCTACAGACAAGATATGTGATCTTGGGCAGCACACATGAGCCTCCAATGTCCTCATTTCTAGGGTTGATATAATACCACTCATTTCAAGCTTGTAATGAGGATTAAAAGAATTTAAAGTGCTTACTAGAGTGCCTGTCACCATTTGTGCCCATTAAATTATATTAATTGAATTCACAGCAGAGATGTGATCCACATGCCATCAATATAGAAATGCTTCCTGGAGACGAGTCTTGAGTCAGACATAATGAGAAACAAAAGGGACGTAAACATGGCAGAAATGGTACTTCTCATGCCTAATGCTCACTCCTTTCTGCGGGTGGTGGGCTAACAAGTGCAGACGCATGGACAGCACGTGGAAGTACACAGATGAAGACCTAAGAACCACCTACCTTCTTCTGCTCCACTTTGACTGCTTTTTGGGAGAAAAACAGTCTTCCTGGGTTTTTGGCCTCACTGTCCTCAGGTACACATTGGAGAGACAGAATGACCTTCTCTAGATCTACTTCTTTCCCCAAGGGGAGCAACTATCTGCCTGCTGTGGGGTACAGGACTTTCTGCTCGTGACTCTGAGTATCCAGTCCTACACATTGGAGAGACAGAATGACCTTCTCTAGATCTACTTCTTTCCCCAAGGGGAGCAACTGTCTGCCTGCTGTGGGGTACAGGACTTTCTGCTCGTGACTCTGAGTATCCAGTCGCAGCGGCTCCTGATCCAACTTGAACCCAGGAAATCAACTTTAGTAACTAGAGAGGGTTACTGACACCAGATCTCAGATTCATACCCCGATTTCCAGATGTGTCATATTCCCTTGCTGCTCTCTGCCCAAGTTTGGGCAATGACAATGCTCACGATGGCTTCTCTTGCTCTGAGTCTGGGACTCTGACACTGAATCTAACCACGAGCTTTGGAATCAAATGTTTATGAATTTACATGTTGCTTTATAGCCTAACCATTTTGTGATGCTAAGTTACTTTACCATAATGTTCTTCTGCTGCATCATTTCTAAGACAAAATCAAAATATCTACTTCAAAGTGGCTGTTTGTCATTATTGTAGGTGCTCAATAAATATGAATTACTAACTATCCCAAAGCTGTCTGCCCACCTGTGATTTCCACATGTGTATGCCTCTTCATTTCTTTTTGCCATGCTACACCTACCTGCTGGAAAGACCATAACCCATTTTGGCAATCTGATGTCAAACTTGGTCTGTCCGGTTCTCTCCATCTCAGCTGCCTGGCTCGCTGGCCTCTGTCCGTCATCTGAAGGCAGGCTTCCCTCTGCAGCTGCCGTCTCTCTCTGATGGCCTCCTCGGCTAGTAACAAAATCATTCCTTGGAAATGTCACAAATAGTGTAAGGCTATTGGATTTTGTTTCGTTTTTGTTTTCCTTTCCTCCAAAATTCACTGCATCTGCATCAGTGTTCCATCTTGTTTGTATTGGCATGCTCACTAACTTTTCTGTGGCTTTTGAATTCAATTGTAATGAGGTTTTCCAAAGTTAGGATGTATTTCCTTAAGTGGAAGGTGTTTAGTAATAGTGCTCTTTTTGATTATCATGTACAATTTTGGCACAAAAGAATGTTCTAGATTTCATTTCTGGCACTAAATTTCTCACTCCGTCTTGTACTTATGCCCTATGATGTGTTACTTGGAGTATGTTTCCCTGCCCTTTTATTTAGGATTTGTCTATGACTTGCCTTGATCAGTAGAAGGAGGAGGAAGTGACAGTGTGTCAGTTCCACACTGAGACTCTAAAAAGGCTCGTGTGTTTCCACCTGTCATCACCATGAGATAAACACACCTGGGCTAGCCTGCTGGTAAGAAGCGTGGTTAAAAATACCTGGAGGAGCACTGTCTCAGCAGAGGTGCCCAGCTGTGCCCGTTCCAGGTCAGCCATTCTCCAGCCAACCCTCCCAAACATGAACAACAACAGCATCTCATTATTCAGTCCAAGCCACTTGTTTTTAGAGTGGCTTATCTTGTAGCAAAAGTTAACAGATGATAGATAGAGATAGATGCAGGCAGATATGGTGTAGATTAAGCACAATGTGTCAATTATACGGGAATTTGGTACACTTTGCATTCATTATTGTCAACACTAATTTGTAAGGTCACTATTGTAGGTTCAGTGTGTCAATGAAGAAACCAATTGACTTCCAACGTTGCTTTCTAACTGAAAAGATTTTCCTAAACAGCCAAGTCTTTCTGTGATTTCTACTGTCTTTTCTATGCTTTTTTCTTTCCAATCATACCTCCTATCACATTTTCTTTCATGAATGCATTGAATAAATGTCAGGTGAGGGTCCATCTTCAGAACAGAATGAGTTCTTGAAAGACCATCCTAGAAAACTGATGTTTTCCAAAATGCCCACTGATTAAAGAGCTGAAAGGAGAAATGGGCTAGTCTGATATTTGCTGCCTATCTCTATATAATGTGTCTGTGATTGTAGAACAATGAGGAAAATTGCTAAATCTGCAATTTTATTCAGTGCACATTTTTTTTTCCTGAGGTTACAGCAATATCCAGCTTTCAGCATTTTAAGAGAACTTGCAATAGGACACATTCAAAGTGAATTCTAAATGACAGTCAGAAGAATTCAATTTATAATAAGATTCACCACTTCAAAGTCAATTCTACCAATTTTTGTATCCAGAGGCTGCAGAATGAATAGTTTTCTGTGGATTTAAGTAAGTTCATATACTGGATACATACACGGTTGCAATTACCAAGATGCAAAGCCCGAAACAATCACCACTAAAACCACATTTTGTCTCTCTCCATGCTAGGCATGCTCTTAGAATTAGGGTTTTCTTGGGCCGAGCCCATGGCACACTCGGGAGAGTGTGGCGCTGGGAGCACAGCAGCGCTCCCGCCGCGGGTTCGGATCCTATATAGGGTTGACCGGTGCGCTCACTGGCTAAGCGCGGTGCGGCCGGTCTCAAAAAAGACATAAAAAAAAAAAAAAAGAATTAGGGTTTTCTTTAATTTTAAGTTTATGAACACAAATTTTTAGCCACCCCCATGTTCATCAAAATTCAGCTCTGATGCATACCTCTCATCCCTGTAGACCTCTTTACTTTCCACTTTCATGTATGCTATTTATTTTACAGTCAATTCTCATAACACTTCTGACCTACACTACTACAACACGCTTGCTCTTGCTTTATAAACCATGGCATCTGTGTTGCATGTTTTAGCAGAATCTAGCTGGAAGTCCCTGGGTGCCAAACCACTTCCCTACATGCTGCCTGTCGCATCCTATCCACAGGCTTTGCTGCCAACTAGAGGACATCAAAGAAAGGTAGAAAATTCAGAACTGAAGAAGAAAACTCTGAATTGATTTAGATGCCTATTGTGCTATAAATTAAATTCTGTCATAAAGTTAATCTTTTTGTATGTTGGCCTTGGTGCTTCAGGACTCTGTACCCACTAATCACAGTTCTAATTATAATATCCTGGGATTAATGCTATTCAGTAGGAAGCAACATAGAAGAGGAGGTGAGCGCAAAGTGATAAGGGGTGACTTTTTAACTTTTGTCTTGAAAAATGAATGGAAATTCTTCAAGTGGAGATGTGGACTGGGAAGAGTCTAAGCAAAGCAAGTAGCCTGAACATATGTACAGAAAAATGAGAACCACCTAGTCTGGAAACAACTGATAATTTGGTATAGCTGGAGAGGAATTTTTTCTTTCAGTTCCCTCCCATTTTATTCTTTCCTTATTTCCATGGAAGGAGCAAGAGCCAAGAGCATCTCTCAGGACTCATTGACAATGGGTCTTTAAAGGTGGTGACAAAACTATTATTCTGGCAAATCTAAACCATATGTTTCCAGAGCAATATCCAACATGCCTATACCCACAAAATGACTTTTACTTTATTTTAGGATGGGCATGGAACCATTCTTTTGCTTTATAAAGGTTAAAAAAGGGAGATAAGTCTCAAGAAATGATTCTCAAGTTTTTTTTTTTTGTCTCAGGACTACTTTATACTCTTAAAAAGTTATTGGGGACGCCAAGGAGATTTTGTTTATGTTGATCATATCTATCAATATTCATCATACTATAAAGTAAAACATATTACAAAATAAAACTTCTAAAACCATTTATTAACTTAAAATAATAAACCCATTTCTGATAAATATAAGTAACTTATATTTTAACAAAAATAAATATTTTCAAATATTAAAAAATGGCATTGTTTTATATTTTGGTAAATATTTTTAATGTCTAGCTTAATAGAAGACTGTTGGACTTTCATATATCCATTCATTTTCTTGTGATAGGTTACTTTGGTTCACATATAAAGGAAATCCAAGCTCATACAATATGTACAAAGGAATGAGCATCTTAATAGTTTTTTTCAGATAATTGTGAATATTCTTCTCTAAAGCCACACCTAAATTTGACAAATGATAGTTTCTTAAAGGTCATTTGTAATGTAGAATCTGAAACTATATCAATAAACTTTTCGTACTTTGTCATGTTAAGATTCATTAGTCTCTCACTTTGAATAGGTCTTTGCCAATGCTTAATTTTTTTTAACATCATGTACTAGTAGTTTGGAAAATGTTGACTTATACAGATTTTCAAAGTGTTAACTCTTATAATTATATGGTTTAAAATAGCACATGCATTCCTAGTACCATACACGTCATTAGAAAAGTCTTTAAATATTGGGAAGCTATCAAGCATATGGTGCAGATTCAAGCGGCATTACAAAATTCTAACCTTTATTTTACAGCTCGAATTTTACATTCTGCAACACTGTCATTTGTTTTCCTTGAAATATCAGGCTTACTCCATTCATTTTTAAGAAAATGTCTCTCAAATGCTCCAGTTTCAATAGTCCGTAGTTTCTTTATTGTTAGTTGTTGTCTCAAGCAAAAATTGTGTATTGTAGAAAATGTAGACAGTTTAGCTTGCAACTCACACAATGGCCCAAGTGTTTTCCTTGAGGCAGCGATCACATCTCAGGACACAGCAGAAGTGCCTTATGCACACTTTCCATTTCATCACATAGAATGTTAAAAAGACATGTCCATAGGGTCGAGATTTAATAAAATTGATGATTGTCACTTTTTATCAAAGGACATTCTTAATAAAACTTGCTCTTTTCATCCTGCAAATGAGTGTTA
>NW_007728732.1:186389-188009 GCF_000696425.1 Galeopterus variegatus | reverse complement strand
GCTTCCCCTGTGGATTTAAATTCAAAGTCCGATGTGCAGTATTAAAATGCATAATTTTTTTATGCCCCTAGTGATGCTGTTCCACCAGATCATGAGATATATTTGGAAACCCCTGGATAAATGTGGCCATGGGAAGTTCAATAGTGTGTGATTGTGTGTTATCCTGGAGATACTCATGGGTGTGACTAAGATATCCAAGATGCCAGCTTGGCTTGTCCCTTGTTTCTAGTGGCCTTGGAAACTACAGTTACCAGAGAAACAACTACACCAAACTAATTTCAGAGAATTAAGCTGTAGTTAGCAGAAAATGTGTAAGTGGAGCAATTAAGGAGAAGGGGATTTCTTTATATGTTTTCCAGAATGATATGATGCAAGTTTCCAATACAATTTTAACATATTTATAGGTCTTTGGGGCCACATGGTTTGGGATCTTTTTATATTTTCCAAAAGCTTTGCAAGACTCTTCTAAATGTCAGTAGGAGTAAAGACATTATTTCATCATAAGAGGAATGGCCAAGTCACATACTGGAGAACAAGTGACAGATCATGATGAGTTTAAAATCATTAAGGAAGAAGTTATATGAGTGGTATTCGAAGGACAGAGAGGGACTTCTCTGAGGAAAAGCTTCTTTAAAGTTAAAAATCAGAGAAAGGAAGAGCTAAAACCAAAAGAATCATGGCTACTCCTTCACATACCCAGGTTTCCAAGGGATCCCATGGCACTGGCATGGGAAACCATGTGTGTGCATTGGGAAGAGCCTGAGTCTCAGTTACCAGCTGGGCACTTGAGCTTCTGCTCCCTCACATGCTTGGTGGGGATAACAGGGGTCACAGAACTGCTGCAAAGGTTAAAGAAAATAATGCATACAACGTACTTAACACAGTGTTTAGCCTGTAGTAAACTTTTCATATGTTCTAGCTGTTATTAAAGGACTGTGATTGTGATTGTTATTAGTCTGTCTCCTCACATAACTATGAAATGTCTCTATTGGGGTACTCACCTAGCTCACCTTTTTATCCTAGTGTCTGGCAAGTTCCTTAGTAAAGATTTTTTACATTGATTGGATAAATTAAAGAATTATAAGCTTAAATTTTCTTTGAGTGATTTCCAACAGAAAATAGAGGCAAAAAAGGCCCCAGCATAGGGAGTACACCCTACGTAGATGATAGAAAACCTAAACAATAGCTAAGTAGTAAAAAACGTATAGTATTCTCTAAAGTGACCTACTTTCTACTGTTGTGATTCGTGTTCTCTGTTCTCTTAATTTTTTTAGGGAACTTTATCTGAAGGTTTTTAACCTGACTAGCACTGAGAACCAGGAAAGAGAATCTGCAGGTGCCCCTCTCCAAAGACTGGGAATTTCTTTGAATGTTTGCTAGAATTTACAAGAAAAATCATGTTTGGGTTTTCCTTTGTGGGAAATTTTTAATTATTTATTCAATCTCTTTACTTGATATAGTTCTATTTAGCTTTTCCATTTCTTCTTGAGTCATTTTTGGTAGTCTGTATCTTTCTAGGAATTTGAATATTTTATCTAGAATATGTCATTTTTTGTCATACAGATGTTCACAGAATTTTCTTATAATACAGTTTATTTTGTAAGATTGCTACTAAAATCT
>NW_007728732.1:181884-185740 GCF_000696425.1 Galeopterus variegatus | reverse complement strand
TTGAGTCATTTTTGGTAGTCTGTATCTTTCTAGGAATTTGAATATTTTATCTAGAATATGTCATTTTTTGTCATACAGATGTTCACAGAATTTTCTTATAATACAGTTTATTTTGTAAGATTGCTACTAAAATCTCTTTCATTCCTGATTGTAGTAATTTGAATCTTCCCTCTTTTTTTCTGGGCCTATTTAGATAAAATTTTGTCAATTTTGCTGATATTAAGAAAAAAAATTGGGTTTTTTTTTCCTTTCTTCATTGTTTCTCTGTTCTTCATTTCATTAATTTCTCCTCTGATATTTGTTGTTTCTTCTTTCTGCTTGCCTGAATTTAATTTGTTCTTCTTCTTCCAGTGTCTTAAAGTGTAATGTTAAATGACTGATTTGAGATCTTTCTTCTTTTTATCATAAGTATTTGCATATGTACAATTCCCTCTTAAGTGCTGTTTTACTTGCATCCATAAGTTTTGATATATTGTATCTACATTTTCATTTATTCCAAAATATTTTCTAGCTTGTCTTGTTTTTTTTTCTTTGATCCATGTTTATTTAGAAGATTCTAATTTCCACACATTTGTAATTCTTTAATTTTCCTTATACTGATTTCTAATTTTATTCCAGTAAAATTAAAAAACATATTTTATATGATTTCAATGCTTTTAAGTGTATCTGATCTAGCATATAGTGTGATCTCAAGAACTTTTCACGTGCACTTGAGAGTAATTTATATTTTGCTTTTTTGGGATGCAGTGTTCTATAGATGTCTGTTGGGTTTACTAATTTACTTTGTTTAAGTCTTTTATATCTTTGTTGATCATCTGTCTAGTTTTTCTCTCCTTTTCTGAGTTGAACATGAAAACTTAAACTGTGGTTGTTGAACTGGCTACCTCCCCTTTTAATTCTGCTCCTCTTGGAGTGACGGTCCTGCTCGAAATGAGCAGGATGTTGGATGAGGACTGCTGTCTCTGGTCCTCTCCTCTTCCCTCTCCTAGCTAATTATCTGCCCCATGAGCAAGTTAGGGTCCTGTAATCTCAGTAGAGCTTCTGCCTTGTGAGAAGGTGATGGGTAGGAAAAAGGAGCCCTGAACTCTTAGCTGCACTTGCCTGGAATTTAACCTTTGCAACAAGGACCTGGATAGAGATTGGGATGCTGGCTGCCTGACTCATTTGACTGGGAGCTGAGGGGAGGGAGAGAGCCTTAGTTTTTTGTTCACACTCATCTGAGTAGAGCTTCTGTCACTGAGCTGGTGGAGTGAGGTGTGCAGTAGGAAGTGTGTCGTGGATCAAATGCCAGATACTTTTACTGTTCTCACCAAGATTTGGTAGGTTTTACTGAAAAGTGTTCCTTCATTTGCTGCACAGCCTTAGGACAATTTCCAAAATTGTTAAGGTGCTTTTTTGAAAAAAATAATTTTTACAAGTTATAATTCTTCCACTGGGGATGGGATTATGGAGGGGGTTCTCATGCCGCATTACTGTACATCATTCTCCTGCCATGTATCTTTAATGATTTAATATGTTAAAACAACTGAGCAAGCCAAGTCTGCCCTGTTTCTTTCTCTTCTTCCTTTTCACTAGGAGTAAATGGGAGAGAGAGGAAGAATCATTTGACACTCATGTTATTGTCATGGTAAGAAGTAATGTATTAAGTAATATTGTGAACCAAGAGTTTCACTAACGACTGTATGTTAATCCCATGATTTGTAATTGCTGTGTATAGGAAAACTATTCTCGTTTCATGACCTCAGTTTATTGCAGATACTAGTCACTACAGTATGATTTTGAGGATCTTCAACATTCTTATTGAAAAGCCATTTTCAGATTGCTTTATTGTTTCTATTTTGGAGAGTTAATTCTTTCATTTAACTGGTAGGTTTATTTTTTCTCTTGTTGGCTCTGCATGTGCTTTTTGTTTGAAAAAGTATCTTGAGTAGTCCTCTCTCTTTCTCACTCTCATTTCAGTTTTCCCCATGAAGTCTCAAGTCTGGCGGTTGTCTTCCCAGTTTAGATTTAAATTTTTTATGCAGTTGGGGCTGTCATCTGTGAGCCATGTTTTAGTTCTAGAACCTGAGTGAGGTGCGTCTTGGCCTGGTTGCCGGGAGTGCAGCTCTTCACACTAACCAGGCAGCTTATTAACAGTGATCACACCAGTGATCATCACTGTTTCCAGCCTTGATTGAGGAATGCAAAAACCCATTCACCACCCGTTCAACCAGTGAACTGATGATACATTTGTGAGACCCACAACCCTACTGTAGTTGAATTCCTGGACACCACTGACCTTGCTTTCACCCTCAAGGCCAAATAAACCCAGAGCTTCAAATCAAGCTTCTCAGTGGGCCTCCATTCTTTTCCAAGTTGGGACTATGTGTAACACTTTATTGTTGTTTTTGTACATATATAAATGCATACACACATATGTTAAAATATTTTATTAATAATTGCTTTATATTTGAGTTGTGGTAAGGGTGTATCATCCATATGAATTTAACCTCAGTTTATTGCAGATACTAGTCACTACAGTATGATTTTGAGGATCTTCAACATTCTTATTGAAAAGCCATTTTCAGATTGCTTTATTGTTTCTATTTTGGAGAGTTAATTCTTTCATTTAACTGGTAGGTTTATTTTTTCTCTTGTTGGCTCTGCATGTGCTTTTTGTTTGAAAAAGTATCTTGAGTAGTCCTCTCTCTTTCTCACTCTCATTTCAGTTTTCCCCATGAAGTCTCAAGTCTGGCGGTTGTCTTCCCAGTTTAGATTTAAATTTTTTATGCAGTTGGGGCTGTCATCTGTGAGCCATGTTTTAGTTCTAGAACCTGAGTGAGGTGCGTCTTGGCCTGGTTGCCGGGAGTGCAGCTCTTCACACTAACCAGGCAGCTTATTAACAGTGATCACACCAGTGATCATCACTGTTTCCAGCCTTGATTGAGGAATGCAAAAACCCATTCACCACCCGTTCAACCAGTGAACTGATGATACATTTGTGAGACCCACAACCCTACTGTAGTTGAATTCCTGGACACCACTGACCTTGCTTTCACCCTCAAGGCCAAATAAACCCAGAGCTTCAAATCAAGCTTCTCAGTGGGCCTCCATTCTTTTCCAAGTTGGGACTATGTGTAACACTTTATTGTTGTTTTTGTACATATATAAATGCATACACACATATGTTAAAATATTTTATTAATAATTGCTTTATATTTGAGTTGTGGTAAGGGTGTATCATCCATATGAATTTATATGTCATCTTGACTGGAATTTTCCTAAGCACTTTATTGTTTACTTTAATGCTTATTATAAAAGACTTTGACATCAGTAATCATCTTCTTCTTTTACAATTGGATGAAATGAATCTAGAATAGTTATGCAACTTTTCTGCAGTTATAATGCTAGTTTTTGCTAGAGACACTATTTGAAGCTCAGTAGGTTTTAATCAAATATCCAGGCTCTTCATTTCACAATGCTGGGAAGAAGTCTAAAAATTATCTTTCAAATTAACATGTATTTTATTTTGAAAATATTTTATGTTTTAATTTTTTTCTTTAAACTATACATATAATAAATATTTTCAAACCAACATTGCAGAAGATGCTTTTTTCTTGTATAGGTAGAAAGTATGCTATTTCACATCTTATTTTCCATGAATTGTTTCACTCAAATTATATACTTTTATCAGATAATATGTGTATCTGTGTCTGGATAATGGGAAGGGAGGCTATACTTGTCTGCTTAACACCTTTCAAAGGAGACTAATAAAATTAAGTAATAGCCTATAGACCAGGGAAGGTTACTTTTAACTGCTGCAGGAAAAAAAAAAAAAAAAAAAAAAAGGAATCTGTGCTTTTTAAAAAAAAACAAG
>NW_007728732.1:177472-181826 GCF_000696425.1 Galeopterus variegatus | reverse complement strand
CTTTCAAAGGAGACTAATAAAATTAAGTAATAGCCTATAGACCAGGGAAGGTTACTTTTAACTGCTGCAGGAAAAAAAAAAAAAAAAAAAAAAAGGAATATTTCAAAGAAAAGGCACCAGTATTTATAACTGTCAAAGCCACAGAAGCTGTAATTTAAACATCATGAGCTGTATCTCACTCACACAATTTTTGTGTTGCTATGTCCCTGCAATTCTGTAATCCACGTGGCTTCAGCATTAAGCCCAAATGGAGATGGTAAAGAATTTTAAAGCAGAATCAAACTCATTCTTTCAGTGAATCATCTCAGCCTTGAACTACATCGCTTATTTAATCAAGATATTATACATTGTGCATTTAAAAATTATCTCTGTGAGGTGACATGGTCAGGTGTGGGCTGATGGACAGGGGCAGGCTACTGTGATTCAGGTTTGCAGGGAAGGGACACTTAGCAGAACACCAGAGGAGGCTGGTGTCAAGCATGACTGTGTAGCTGAGAAACCATGGTCCTGAATCCAGATTCTGTGAGTCACTACTGCAAACATAAGACACATTAGTGAGACTTGCTGACCATCAGTTTCCTTACCTAGAAAGTAGACAACAAAACTTCATGTGGCTATCAAGAAGATTTGAAGTCACTGTATGTCTAACATGACTGGCACATGTTGGTACTCAGTAAATGGTAGCTATCACTTGAAGACTATTTTTATTTAGGAGACGATTTAACCTTCTGTACTCTTGTCCCCAGATATTATAGAAAAGGGGTGAAATATATTTATTTATCTGTTAAATAATAATATCAAAGATGTTCTGTTGGTTGTTTTCATGATTCCTCTGTAATATCAAAGAAAGACAAAAAGAAATTATATCTCATTGCTGTGGTTAAAATTCTCAGACATTCAGGGAGAAGGAAAAACCACCAAACTCACAGAACACACACACACGCGTGCGCGCGCACACACACACACACACACGCACGTTTGCACACACACACACACACACACACACACATTCACAGATGCTAATGAACACAAGTTTAAACCCCTTCTTGGAAAACGCGTGCGCGCGCACACACACACACACACATTCACAGATGCTAATGAACACAAGTTTAAACCCCTTCTTGGAAAAGGGTCATCCCAGTTGAGGATAGAGTAGGCTACCATGAGTCTGAAGGGTGACAATTTTTATTTTTGGTTACTTTTAAATGAACATTTGTATTCCTTGCTTCTAAGAAGGATGAAACGTGTTAATTTTGTAGTCATCACCAGATTGAATGATAATTGCTTTCAGGTAAATCAAAGAAAACGACCAAGGGAGCTGTCGCATAATAACAAAAAGTGCATTCAACTCCAGCTACAAGGTCTGAACCACCAAGGCGATGGAGTGACCCCGCCTGCCGACGGGGACTTGAGCCACAGCCAGCCCTTGATTCCTCCTGAGCCGGGAACACCAACTGCTCACTCCAACTGGGCCTCCGATTCTCTAAGAAAGCCCTCCAGGGCACAAAATGTTTTGCTGAAATGTTCCAAAAGAAAAAATATATATATCCTGCTGAAATTGCTGCTACTTGCCTATCTTCATCCCAGCAATTCCTCTCTGAGTATTTCAAGCTACTAGGAATCATGAAAGACAATAAGGAAATGTGAGTGTATGTTTTTGTCTGTGTCTTGCAACAAGCCATCACATGCATTTCAGTGTTTAAATGTCAAAACAAAGCAAATGTGCTATTAGGGGAAAAGAAAAATCCATGTCCTTTTTCTCCCTGATGTATAAAATTTGGCATTATAGAATTTTTGCTAAAAATTGAAAATTAATATGGAGACTGAAAGGAAAGAATCAACACAAGCTACTTAGAAAGGAAGAATTTGGCCAGAATACAGGTTGTTTCTCCCTTTCCATGGGCTGCTTTCTCGGTTTTCAGAGCGCAATGAGCAAAAAGCGTTTTAAATAAAATTTAAATAACAACATACCACATGGAAACTGCCCTCCCCCCTTTCTCAACAGACATCACTTTTTATCACAAGTCCTTGTTGTCAATCAAATGCTACCATGAAATTAGTCTGAGTAACAGCAGTGTTATATACCGCGTTTTCACAAGTCACACCATTTTATGATTACACATCAAAGACATTCACGATGCCAACCAATCTGTCAGCATTTAAATGAGGCATTTTGGAAAAAAAAGTCAGATGCAGCACAAATGTGACTAATGCAGCAGCAATATAGAAACTGTGCTCTGATAGGAATTTAATGTACCTGCATTCTTCCCCATCGGTCTCGTGCTGTTTCTTTTGGTGAAGCAAGATTAATTCCTCAGCATTACCTGTGTAGGAAAGATTACATTTCCTTTTAAGAATGTAAACTAGAAATACTTCTCAAATCTAGCCCACACTCAAACCTAGCCATTCTCTCCTTCTTTAAGACCTATATCCAGGGCTTGCTCAGGAAAAACTGTGAAGGGGACATATTTGACTTCCAGAACTGTGTTTTGAAAGCAAGGGGCATAGTTTTACAAAAGAATTTTGCAGTCAGACAGACCTAGGTTACAAGATTAGCTGTATCATATCCTAAATACATGCCTTAAGGCAACTCACTTGAGCTCTAAGATACTCAGTTTTTTCTCCTGTAAAACGGAAGCAATTATGCCAGTTCAGAGTAGACAGGTCTAAATTCCCTATCCTACTGATTTTTATATGAGAATCTCAAAAATACATTTGTAGCAGAGAGAGGTCTTTTGTAGGTATCAGCTGTCTTCATTTGGATTAGCTTTCTACATTTATCATCACTTTCCCCATTTTTAAATGTACTTATTTCACTTTGTTATGAAATTTTACTGTAGCTTCATCAGATCCATGTGGAAAATTTTTTTGAAAATGAATAAATCCATGGAAGTGGAATACCCATAGGTTCCTTATTCCTATGATGATATAAAGAATTGATAAGTCAATGCTGTACATTTTCCAGTGGGATATGCATTTTCACTGATCATTAAACCTTAGTGCTAAAGCTCTTATGGTGCAACTTCAAGCAAAATTAGAAAATGCACAGTCTTAGTGATAAGTCCATGCTGTACATTTTCCAGTGGGATATGCATTTTCACTGATCATTTAACCTTAGTGCTAAAGCTCTTATGGTGCAACTTCAAGCAAAATTAGAAAATGCACAGTCTTAATGGACATGTGGGTAGCGGGTGAAGCCAGGAGAGGCATTTGGTCATTTCCAGTGCCTCTGAAATCATACCATATGGGGGAACGTTTGCTCAGTCCTAGAGTCAGGCCAGCCCTGCCAATATGTGATATTGAACTACTGAGATTTCATCTGTCCACTTGAATCAAAACTGAAGGGATCAATTTAAAGCAGATGGACTGGGAGGCTGCAGCAATTGCCTCTTAGGATCTCTGTTTGAATTTAAAGAGCCCCATCACCTGGTTGTGCGGTCAGAGGAAGCCTAAACAGCCCCCTGCAACTCAACAGCTGCACCCTGCAAGTCCTGTGGGTGCCCTGCTGGCTGGCCAAGTCTGGACACCCAGCTTCTAGAGTGGACTTGTGGCTCGTTTCAGGTCTACAACAGGAACTGGAAGGTGTGGGAGAAGATAAATACCCTGGTGGCAGCTGAACCAAGTACTTTCCAGGAAATGTGAGACTCAGATGTTGGAGAAATTGAGTATAAATGCTAAATTCATTAACCAGAAACAGGCGGGGGGGTCATTGAATTTGGAGCCTGATAAAAATCAGAGTACCAGCATCCCAGACACTAGTCCCAAGCCATGCCTACCCATGGGTGTTATTGTACCTTGGGTGCTAGGGGCTGTGAGTGACAGCCTGTGCTGAGCCCATTCCCAAGTCTAACCAAGTGCAGGCTCTCACTGCTTGATCTCCCTTCCTGGGTGCGACTAGGAAGAGGCTGTGGCTCATTAATAGAGTCCTGCAGTCTGGAAGTCAGGGTGAGCAGAACTAACATACAACTGCAAAGCCATGAGGAGGGAATACTTTGAGATTTAGGGAACAGGATTGAAGCATGTGCCCAAGGTCTGGGAGCCAACATGGGATCCCAGGCAAGGGGTCCACCAGAGGAAGCTGCGGCAAAGAGGCCCAACTGCCAGCCTGAGAGGGACATGTCCACATGCCCTCAGGGAGGAGGAGAGGTCACAGGGAGGGGACTCTGTCACTTCCCCTGGAATGAGCTTGCTGGACAAGTATGACACACGTGTTTCAGAGAAATCTGGGTATGATTCCAGAGGAGAAGGGATTCCAGAGGGAAGCCTGATAGCTGGCCTCTGCCCACCCCATCTTCTTACCAGGTTCTTGACTTCACAACAGAAAAGAATTCAAGGGCAGAGTCACACAAGAAAG
>NW_007728732.1:171014-176472 GCF_000696425.1 Galeopterus variegatus | reverse complement strand
AAAAAAAAAAAAAAAAAAAAAGGAATATTTCAAAGAAAAGGCACCAGTATTTATAACTGTCAAAGCCACAGAAGCTGTAATTTAAACATCATGAGCTGTATCTCACTCACACAATTTTTGTGTTGCTATGTCCCTGCAATTCTGTAATCCACGTGGCTTCAGCATTAAGCCCAAATGGAGATGGTAAAGAATTTTAAAGCAGAATCAAACTCATTCTTTCAGTGAATCATCTCAGCCTTGAACTACATCGCTTATTTAATCAAGATATTATACATTGTGCATTTAAAAATTATCTCTGTGAGGTGACATGGTCAGGTGTGGGCTGATGGACAGGGGCAGGCTACTGTGATTCAGGTTTGCAGGGAAGGGACACTTAGCAGAACACCAGAGGAGGCTGGTGTCAAGCATGACTGTGTAGCTGAGAAACCATGGTCCTGAATCCAGATTCTGTGAGTCACTACTGCAAACATAAGACACATTAGTGAGACTTGCTGACCATCAGTTTCCTTACCTAGAAAGTAGACAACAAAACTTCATGTGGCTATCAAGAAGATTTGAAGTCACTGTATGTCTAACATGACTGGCACATGTTGGTACTCAGTAAATGGTAGCTATCACTTGAAGACTATTTTTATTTAGGAGACGATTTAACCTTCTGTACTCTTGTCCCCAGATATTATAGAAAAGGGGTGAAATATATTTATTTATCTGTTAAATAATAATATCAAAGATGTTCTGTTGGTTGTTTTCATGATTCCTCTGTAATATCAAAGAAAGACAAAAAGAAATTATATCTCATTGCTGTGGTTAAAATTCTCAGACATTCAGGGAGAAGGAAAAACCACCAAACTCACAGAACACACACACGCACGTTTGCACACACACACACACACACACACACACATTCACAGATGCTAATGAACACAAGTTTAAACCCCTTCTTGGAAAAGGGTCATCCCAGTTGAGGATAGAGTAGGCTACCATGAGTCTGAAGGGTGACAATTTTTATTTTTGGTTACTTTTAAATGAACATTTGTATTCCTTGCTTCTAAGAAGGATGAAACGTGTTAATTTTGTAGTCATCACCAGATTGAATGATAATTGCTTTCAGGTAAATCAAAGAAAACGACCAAGGGAGCTGTCGCATAATAACAAAAAGTGCATTCAACTCCAGCTACAAGGTCTGAACCACCAAGGCGATGGAGTGACCCCGCCTGCCGACGGGGACTTGAGCCACAGCCAGCCCTTGATTCCTCCTGAGCCGGGAACACCAACTGCTCACTCCAACTGGGCCTCCGATTCTCTAAGAAAGCCCTCCAGGGCACAAAATGTTTTGCTGAAATGTTCCAAAAGAAAAAATATATATATCCTGCTGAAATTGCTGCTACTTGCCTATCTTCATCCCAGCAATTCCTCTCTGAGTATTTCAAGCTACTAGGAATCATGAAAGACAATAAGGAAATGTGAGTGTATGTTTTTGTCTGTGTCTTGCAACAAGCCATCACATGCATTTCAGTGTTTAAATGTCAAAACAAAGCAAATGTGCTATTAGGGGAAAAGAAAAATCCATGTCCTTTTTCTCCCTGATGTATAAAATTTGGCATTATAGAATTTTTGCTAAAAATTGAAAATTAATATGGAGACTGAAAGGAAAGAATCAACACAAGCTACTTAGAAAGGAAGAATTTGGCCAGAATACAGGTTGTTTCTCCCTTTCCATGGGCTGCTTTCTCGGTTTTCAGAGCGCAATGAGCAAAAAGCGTTTTAAATATCATTTAAATAACAACATACCACATGGAAACTGCCCTCCCCCCTTTCTCAACAGACATCACTTTTTATCACAAGTCCTTGTTGTCAATCAAATGCTACCATGAAATTAGTCTGAGTAACAGCAGTGTTATATACCGCGTTTTCACAAGTCACACCATTTTATGATTACACATCAAAGACATTCACGATGCCAACCAATCTGTCAGCATTTAAATGAGGCATTTTGGAAAAAAAAGTCAGATGCAGCACAAATGTGACTAATGCAGCAGCAATATAGAAACTGTGCTCTGATAGGAATTTAATGTACCTGCATTCTTCCCCATCGGTCTCGTGCTGTTTCTTTTGGTGAAGCAAGATTAATTCCTCAGCATTACCTGTGTAGGAAAGATTACATTTCCTTTTAAGAATGTAAACTAGAAATACTTCTCAAATCTAGCCCACACTCAAACCTAGCCATTCTCTCCTTCTTTAAGACCTATATCCAGGGCTTGCTCAGGAAAAACTGTGAAGGGGACATATTTGACTTCCAGAACTGTGTTTTGAAAGCAAGGGGCATAGTTTTACAAAAGAATTTTGCAGTCAGACAGACCTAGGTTACAAGATTAGCTGTATCATATCCTAAATACATGCCTTAAGGCAACTCACTTGAGCTCTAAGATACTCAGTTTTTTCTCCTGTAAAACGGAAGCAATTATGCCAGTTCAGAGTAGACAGGTCTAAATTCCCTATCCTACTGATTTTTATATGAGAATCTCAAAAATACATTTGTAGCAGAGAGAGGTCTTTTGTAGGTATCAGCTGTCTTCATTTGGATTAGCTTTCTACATTTATCATCACTTTCCCCATTTTTAAATGTACTTATTTCACTTTGTTATGAAATTTTACTGTAGCTTCATCAGATCCATGTGGAAAATTTTTTTGAAAATGAATAAATCCATGGAAGTGGAATACCCATAGGTTCCTTATTCCTATGATGATATAAAGAAGTGATAAGTCCATGCTGTACATTTTCCAGTGGGATATGCATTTTCACTGATCATTTAACCTTAGTGCTAAAGCTCTTATGGTGCAACTTCAAGCAAAATTAGAAAATGCACAGTCTTAATGGACATGTGGGTAGCGGGTGAAGCCAGGAGAGGCATTTGGTCATTTCCAGTGCCTCTGAAATCATACCATATGGGGGAACGTTTGCTCAGTCCTAGAGTCAGGCCAGCCCTGCCAATATGTGATATTGAACTACTGAGATTTCATCTGTCCACTTGAATCAAAACTGAAGGGATCAATTTAAAGCAGATGGACTGGGAGGCTGCAGCAATTGCCTCTTAGGATCTCTGTTTGAATTTAAAGAGCCCCATCACCTGGTTGTGCGGTCAGAGGAAGCCTAAACAGCCCCCTGCAACTCAACAGCTGCACCCTGCAAGTCCTGTGGGTGCCCTGCTGGCTGGCCAAGTCTGGACACCCAGCTTCTAGAGTGGACTTGTGGCTCGTTTCAGGTCTACAACAGGAACTGGAAGGTGTGGGAGAAGATAAATACCCTGGTGGCAGCTGAACCAAGTACTTTCCAGGAAATGTGAGACTCAGATGTTGGAGAAATTGAGTATAAATGCTAAATTCATTAACCAGATACAGGTGGGGGTCATTGAATTTGGAGCCTGATAAAAATCAGAGTACCAGCATCCCAGACACTAGTCCCAAGCCATGCCTACCCATGGGTGATATTGTACCTTGGGTGCTAGGGGCTGTGAGTGACAGCCTGTGCTGAGCCCATTCCCAAGTCTAACCAAGTGCAGGCTCTCACTGCTTGATCTCCCTTCCTGGGTGCGACTAGGAAGAGGCTGTGGCTCATTAATAGAGTCCTTCAGTCTGGAAGTCAGGGTGAGCAGAACTAACATACAACTGCAAAGCCATGAGGAGGGAATACTTTGAGATTTAGGGAACAGGTTTGAAGCATGTGCCCAAGGTCTGGGAGCCAGCATGGGATCCCAGGCAAGGGGTCCACCAGAGGAAGCTGCGGCAAAGAGGCCCAACTGCCAGCCTGAGAGGGACATGTCCACATGCCCTCAGGGAGGAGGAGAGGTCACAGGGAGGGGACTCTGTCATTTCCCCTGGAATGAGCTTGCTGGACAAGTATGACACATGTGTTTCAGAGAAATCTGGGTATGATTCCAGAGGAGAAGGGATTCCAGAGGGAAGCCTGATAGCTGGCCTCTGCCCACCCCATCTTCTTACCAGGTTCTTGACTTCACAACAGAAAAGAATTCAAGGGCAGAGTCACACAAGAAAGGGACAACAGGTTTAATGTAGCCAAAAAAAGATGCAGATTTCACAGAGAGAGTGTGCATAACTACAGAGACTAAGCAGGGCCTGCACCAAGTTTAACACAAAATAAAGAAATACACATTTAATGTTAAGCACAGAGTACAGGCCAGCTGAAGAGAGTGAGCAGACACCTGCTAAAAGTAAGCTTAACACAAAAGTAAAGCACACACATCTCAGCCCACAAAGTTCAGGCGGGCCCCAGGAGAGTGAACAACAACCCTGTTTTCTGCTGTGATTCAACTTTTATAGTCTCATTATCTAATGCGTATTCATGCTACCTAATGCATATTTGTGCTATCTAATGAACATAGATTCCACTTTACTGAGCATATTTGGCTACTAGGGTTATGTAACCCCTTTGTACCGTTATGTACCCCTTACATAAGTCAGCCCCCTGAGGTCTCAATTTCCCTGGCATTGGTGTCGAAAACAGGTCCAACCAGCAAACAGTAACTCTTCTCTAGGGCAGGGCCCAGAGGAGAAGCCTGAGACCTCAGGGAGTAGCTTGCAACCAGAGAATCCTTACACCCAAACCCAGGAAAACTGAGCACCCCCTATCTCAAGTAAGCCAAATGCACATATAAACAGGGAGACGTGTGCCACCAGGTGAAGAGAGCAGCTCCACCTGAGGAGGAGACTGGAACTGAGATGCCTGGCTGTGCACAGGTGAAGTGGGAGGAGAAGCCTCTTAAGTGACGTGAAAGAAAGCAGAGACACCACAGTTAACCCAGAGGAGGTGTGCATGGGGCCTGGAGTGAGGTGGGAAGGTCAGTATGTGCCCCACAAGTAACAGGTGCAGAGGGTGCCTGAAGACTGTGAGGGGGTGGCAGGGCTCAAGTGGTGAGTATGAGGAAAGGTTGGGCAGAGAGGGAAGGAAGGTGACTGGGGGAGGGATGATGCTACCCTGTGAGCAGAGTCAAGTGCTGGCTCTGAGATGCACTGAAATCACCAGCGATGGTTTCAGCCAACCCAATAACCAATTATCACCAAAAGCAAAGACTCTCACTGAAAATACAGAGGAGGTGCTTCATTTATTCATTTATTCTTTCACACATGTGGGGCCCCCACCATGTGGACAGCTCATGCTCACAACCTCTTTTTAAATATACAAAAATATAAGAAAAGTGAGGGTGGGGAAGGCTAAGGCACTTGCTCACATAGACACAGCTGGTGAGGAATTGGCCTGTGCAATGGTTAGCACTTACTAAGCCCTTAAACGTGGGGCAAATTTGAATTCCTTTATTCCAGTTTGATGAAAATTTACAATTAAATTAGCATTTTTCAGAAAATATAAAATTGTAGTTTCCTAAATTCCATATTCTATCAAGGCATCAAAACAGACATTATTTCACAGGGTAAGTCTATTTAG
>NW_007728732.1:165959-170554 GCF_000696425.1 Galeopterus variegatus | reverse complement strand
CAACCCTCAGTGTTGCCCCCGTACCGGACCGGGGACCGGCAATGGGATTGCAATCCTCGGCATTGCTCCCGTGCCTCGCTCAGCCAGTGAGCGGGAACCGGTCCACATGTGGGATCCGAACCCTCAGGCAGGAGCGCTGCCGCGCTTCCCAAGCGGCGCACTATCCAGTGCGCCACCGGGCCGGCCCAAACAAATTGTTTCTAAGTTATCTAACTATATTCAGTTTTTGTTGCAGATCTTTTAATATATTTGTATTGTCATAATTAATTTCTTAATCTTTCATTTGTTTTTATCAGTGTTACTAAAGTAAGCTTTTGGTCAATTATTTAATTCTAAACTTCTAAGTTATTGTGTAATATGACCTATTAATAGTATATGAATTGAGTAGATTTTTTAATTTAATAAAGTGTAGAAATCAGTAAGATCCTGAGTAATAAAGGATACTCGAATGCATTTAATATAAACCATGTTATCCAAATTGGGTATCTGGTTTCATATATTAAACCTCACACCATAATCATAAATTTAAGAGTAATAAATTTTCCTACCTGGTTTTAGAGATATCAGCTAAAACTTACCATTGTTCATGTGGCTAAATTTTTTAATTAAATCAGTTTCCTAATATTTACTATCTAGGGTATTTAGCATTTCAAATGTAGTGTTGTATTATTCTGATTATTGTCAAAAGCAGGTTTTTACATAAGCTAGATGATGCTAATGCACAAACTGCATGTTATATGATTTCATTTTTGTCTCATATCTGAAAAATTTCTATTATGGTGAGTGCAAGACTCTCATACAGCTTTGGGGAAAGGACTTCTAACCCCTTAGTCCTTTTTTAGCCAAAGTGCCAATATTACTGCTCCTTCCACATGCGTCCTTATAACCTCCTCACACTGGTCCCCTTTAGTGAAGTGCTTACTAGCCAACTACAGTATAATTTCTAAAGATACAGGTCCCATTTGCAAGATCAGTTGAACCTGGCAGGGTATTTATCAAGAACAGCTGAACACTGGGTAATCAATAGAGTAAGTACAAAATATTGGGAAGGTGAGAAGCCAAGATAACANAAACTAATCACCATTTTGGCCATGTAAGCTGCTTTTGATATCATCACACAATTTCATTCAACGACAGAGTCCTCCAATGGAGGAGAAAGATCTTTTGCATGGTGGTTTTTCTTGTTTATCATGGACCAGAACCAGGTCCCATTGACACCCTTCACTACAGAGTGGCCAGGAAAGGAAGACCCTAGCTTTTTAAACCGGTTTAGGAAGTAGGAAGGAGGACAATTCTATCAGTAGGAAAAAAAGCAAAGGGAGGATTATGGACTAGGGGCCCAGAGTATCTTCCAAACTCTAGAGAGTGGCCTTGTCATAGGACAGAAATGAATAAAAATTTCCCTAGTAGGAAGGGCAGCAAATAAACAATAAATGGATGCACACACTGAAATCACAGGTCACAGAGAGAGGGGCTGAGCTAAGGAAGGATGACTTTCTGGGATTGAAGCAGCTCTTTCTTCCTCTTCTCCCTTTTGACTCTACCTCTAAAAGCCCCTGTAGAGATAGTACAAATTGACTCAACTACCTTCATGTGCCAAGGAAATGCAATGGCTTCATTTCTCTATAATTTATCTGATCTTCTTTGCAGTCCCCAACATGACAAGTAGCATGTGGAATTATAAAGTTGAGGCCAATTCTGATTTTGATCCTCAAAAAGAACAATCTAAACCCAAAGTTAGTAGACAGAAAGAAATAATTAAGACTAGAGCAAAACTAATGAAATAGAAACCCGAAAAATGATACAAAAGATCAAGGAAACAAAAAGTAGATGTTTGTGGAAAGATGAATAAAATTGACAAACATTTAGCAAGGCTAACTAAGAAAAGAAGAGAGAAGACCCAAATAACAAAAATTAGAAATGAAAAAGGTGATATTACAACTGATACCTCAGAAATACAAGGAATCATTAGAGACTACTATAAACAACAACAATATGCCAACAAATTTGAAAATAAACAGGAAATGGACAAATTTCTGAACATACACAAACTATCAAAACTGAGCCAAGGAGATATAGAAAATCTGAACAGTCTGATAACAATAAAAGAGAATGAAGCTGTTTTTAGAAGTCTCCCAACAAAGAAAAGCTCAGGATGGGTTCAATGGAGAGTTCTACTAAACCTTCAAAGAGGCATTGATACCAATTCTGTACAAGCTATTCCAAAAGACTGAAACAGAGCCAATTCTACCAAACTCATTCTATGAGGCAAACATCACCCTGATACCAAAACCAGACAAAAGTACAACAAAAAAAAGAAAACTATAGGCCAATATCCTTAATGAAAATGGATGCAAAAATCCTCAATAAAATACTAGCTAACAGAATACAGCAACACACACAGAAAATTATACACCATGATCAAATGGGATTCATCCCAGGGATGCAAGATTGGTTCAACATACACAAATCTATAAATGTGATATACCACAACAGTAAAATCAAAGACAAAAACCATATGGTTGTCTCTACAAATGCTGAAATAGCATTTGGCAATATTCAACATTCATTCATTATAAAGACTCTCTACAATTTAGGTATAGATGGAAAGTATCTCAACACAATTAAAGCCATATATGATAAACCTACTGCCAATATCATCCTGCATGGGTAAAAGCTGAAAGCATTTACCTTAAGAACAGGAACTAGACAAGGATGCCCACTCTTGCCACTCCTATTCAACACAGTGTTGGAAGTACTAGCCAGAGCAATCAGAGAAGAGAAGGAAATAAAGGGCATCCAGATTGAAAAAGATGAAGTCAAACTGTCCCTGTTTGCAGATGACATGATCCTATATATCGAACAGCCTAAAGCCTCTACAAAAAAACTCTTAGAGGAGTTGATTAATGTTTTCAGCAAAGTTGCAGGATACAAAATCAACACACAAAAATCAGTAGCATTTCTATACTCCCACAGTGAACATGCAGAAAAAGAAATCAAGAAAGCTAGCCCATTTACAATAGCCACCAAAAAAATAAAATACTTAGGAATAAAGTTAACCAAGGATGTGAAAAATCTCTCCGAAGAGAACTACAAACCACTATTGAGAGAAATTAAAAAGGACACAAGAAGATAGAAAGATATCCTACGCTCTTAGGTTGGAAGAATTAACATTGTGAAAATGTCCATATTATCCAAAGAGATCTCCATATTCAACACAATCCCCATCAAAATTCCAATGACATTTTTCTCAGAAATGGAAAAAACTATCCAGACATTTGTATGGAATAACAAAAGACCACGAACAGCCAAAGCAATGCTGAGCAAAAAATTAAAGCTGGAGGCAGAACACTACCTGACTTTAAACTATAATACAAAGCTATAATAACCAAAACAACATGGAACTGGCATAAAAACGGACACACAGATGAATAGAATAGAATAGAATAGAATAGAATAGAATAGAATAGAATAGAATAGAATAGAATAGAATAGAATAGAATAGAATAGAATAGAATAGAATAGAATAGAATAGAATATTCTCTATTCTAATGGAATAGAATAGAGGATCCAGAAATCAACACACACACCTACAGCCATCTGATCTTTGACAAAGTCACCAAGGCTACACAGTGGGGAAGAGACTGGCTCTTCAACAAATGGTGCTGGGATAACTGGATATCCATATGCAGGAGAATGAATCTAGAACTATACCTTTCACCATATACCAAAATCAACTCAAAATGGATTAAAGAGTTAAATATACACCCAGAAACAATAAAACTTCTTAAAGAAAACATAGGAGAAACACTTCAGGAAGTAGGACTGGGCACAGACTTCATGAATACGACCCCAAAAGCACCAAAGGGTAACCAAAGGAAAAATAAACAAATGGGATTATATCAAACTGAAAAGCTTCTGCACAGCAAAAGAAACAATCAACAGAGTGAAAAGACAACCAACAGACTAGGAGAGAATATTTTCAAACTATACATCTGACAAAGCATTAATATCCAGAATATACAAGCAACTCAAACAACTTTACAGCAAAAAAACAAGTAGCCCAATTAAAAAATGGGCAAAGGAGCTGAAAAGGCATTTCTCAAAGGAAAATATATGAATGGCCAACAGACACATGAAAAAATGTTCAACATCACTCAGCATTTGGGAAATGCATATCAAACCCACTTTGAGATACCATCTCACCCCAGTTAGGATGGCTAATTTCCAAAAGACTGAGAATAATAAATGCTGGCAAGGTTGGAAAGAAAAAGGAACCCTCACAAACTGTTGGTGGGACTGCAAAATGGTGCAGCCTTTATGGAAAATGGTAGGGAGTTTCCTTGAACAATTACAGATAGATCTACCATATGACCCAGCTATTCCACTGCTGGGAATATACCCAGAGGAAGGGAAATCATCATGCCGAATGGATACATGTACTCCCATGTTTATTGCAGCACTATTTATAATAGCCACGAGTTGGAACCAACTCAAATGCCCATCATCAGATGAGTGGTATATCCACACAAAGGAATATTACTCTGCTATAAAAAAGAATGAAATGAAATACTATCATTCACAACAACATGGAT
>NW_007728732.1:164265-165424 GCF_000696425.1 Galeopterus variegatus | reverse complement strand
TATGACCCAGCTATTCCACTGCTGGGAATATACCCAGAGGAAGGGAAATCATCATGCCGAATGGATACATGTACTCCCATGTTTATTGCAGCACTATTTATAATAGCCACGAGTTGGAACCAACTCAAATGCCCATCATCAGATGAGTGGTATATCCACACAAAGGAATATTACTCTGCTATAAAAAAGAATGAAATGAAATACTATCATTCACAACAACATGGATGGACTTAGAGAAAATAATATTAAGTGAAACAAGTCAGGCACAGAAAGAGAAATCCACATGTTCTCACTTCTTTGTGGGAGCTAAAAATAAGTCTATAAATATACAAACAAATAAATGGTGTGGGGGGGAAGAAGACACAACAATTCCTTGAACTTGTTAAGACAAGAGAACAGATAGGATGTAGTTAGGGATGGAGGGAAAAGAGGGAGGGGAGGAAAGAACAATGGGTAAAGAGACATGAAAATCAACTACAATCTATACTGAGAAGTTAAAATAAAAAAATAAAATAAAATAATAAAAACCAAAAAGTAAACAAACAAAAATGTAACTCTGCAATTACAAAAGAGCTAAGCTGGAACCATAATTATGTTATTCTCATGTTTACAAGTTTGATTCTGAAATAAATACTACTCCTATGCAGTGGGTTTTCCTGAAGGAGATCTGAGTGGCCAATCTGCATGGCTCACACCACTCATATTGTGTAAAATTAGCATATTACCCAAAGTCTGAATTATTCCATCTGAAATAGTGTCACACATGGGCTCTAAATAGTCCAGTCTGGGTTTGTCATGTCAAACTCAGCCCATGTAGCTTTCATTCTCTTTTTGTTGAGAGTATGTGTTAGGCAGGTTACATGCAACAGACACGTCTAACAGTCTCAGCTGGCTTATCAATTTTATTTCTGGTTTTAAAAACTTAACTTTGGCCTAGGTAACTCCCCAGGGCAGTCGTAATCTCTTCCCTCTGAGGAGATAAGAACTGGTTACAGCTGAGGCTACAATGTGTTACCACTGGATGCAAAAAAACTGCAAGAAGGCTACCTTGTTAGACATTAAAGAGGAGTCACTAGGAAATCAGACCTTGCATAGTACTATGGTTCTAGCTTTTCTAGAAAATATCTAGAAATTCCTTTCCTGCTAGTGCTGGGAGGGT
>NW_007728732.1:160890-163842 GCF_000696425.1 Galeopterus variegatus | reverse complement strand
TCTGAGGAGATAAGAACTGGTTACAGCTGAGGCTACAATGTGTTACCACTGGATGCAAAAAAACTGCAAGAAGGCTACCTTGTTAGACATTAAAGAGGAGTCACTAGGAAATCAGACCTTGCATAGTACTATGGTTCTAGCTTTTCTAGAAAATATCTAGAAATTCCTTTCCTGCTAGTGCTGGGAGGGTCACCTGGAAGCTCTTCAGGACAACCACGTGCACTCATAATAATGAGTGGAGAGTATTGCAAGAAAAAAAAAATGTTATTGGAGATCTATGAGGAACAAAAATTTCCATCCTAATTGCTTACTATATACAAAAACATTTTCATAAAGACATTTTAAGAAAGTTAATTCGCAATAATTGAGTCAAAATAATTCTTAAAAGCATCCCCCTAACAATGGTTTTGTAAAGTGGAGAAAAGTACTCTATGTTAGGAAAACCACACATATGTTTCATATATTTAAAAAATAAAATAAAAACCTAAATATACCTCTTTCCATCTGTTGAACCCATGTCCCAAAAGACACGAGGTGAGAAAACTAATAGTGTGCTTGGTTAATAGCCTACTGGCTCTCTGTTCTCCACATGCCACGTGAGGGGCTCCTTCCCTTCTTGGCCTGAGCCCCCAGCTGGGCAGCACCCAGGCTGGTGTTCGGTGCTGCCTCGTCTCTGCTGACCATGGCCCCTCAAGTCAGCACCTCGTTCCAGCCACCTCCAAACCATCGTCAGCGCCCCACAGCACCTACTTCCTAACTGCTTTACAAGCTGCTGTCAGGAATTTAGTACCTTAAGGCTGACTTCAACACCTCTCTTTCATGTTTTATGCTTTTTCCAGTTTTATAGCCATGACACATCTGCAGAAAATGGCAGGGAGGGGGGCAGCCCTGCCTATCCATGTTATTCTCTCAAAAATAGCTAAATGTTCATTAACGCAGTAAGTCACAGTCGGGCCTGCAGTAAGATGTGCAGTCTATTCGCTCTACTGACTGTTGGAAACAAAATAAATGGCTCTTCCCTCTGTGTGACTGGTGGGGTAGCCTGTGAGTGGTAGCCTGGGGCTCTCTCAGGGCGGACTTGCCCCAGGTGTGACACTCAGGCAGCCAGCCAGGTGCAAGATGCACTCAGCCACTGGCACGGGCTCTGGCTTGGGAGGACTGGTCCTGCCTCTCTCTGGACACCTGGTTCCCTTAACAAACATCCCTGGCCACTCAGCAAGAGCAGTTATTCAACCCTTCCACCTAAATATGGGTCAAATCCTTACCCTCTGACAATTTCAATGTTCCCACCTGAGTATCCCAACTGTAGTGTATCTGAAATCCTTTTCTGAAGCAAGTGGGACTGGGATACGACTGAGCATGCTTGGGGACCGGGGAAGCTGGCTCCCAGGGCTTATCCTCCTGAGGATTTAAGAGCTCCTAGGGAGGAGTCTTGAAGGAAGAAGGAGCCAGACATAAACTGTTGAAGAGGAGGGCGATTCTGAGTTCAGCATGGTGTCTACCACTTGAATTTATAACTTTGCCAGCCTGCAGTTGCAAGCTCTACAAAAAATGTCGAGTTGCTTTGGTCCATACACCACTGTGCTGCACGTGGACTAGAGGGAAGAGGAAACTAGGGACAAGCAGCACTTGGAGACCCTCTATTCCACGACTATGCAGAGTGGAGAGACCAGAGGAGACGTTCTCCTTGCAGAAGCAAGCACTCCTGGAGGAGTCCGCCAAGCTTGGCAGAGCAGGGCAGGGCCACAAGGCAAGCACGTGCATGCTCAGGGACACCCCTGGTGACATCAGGAAATGCTAGGGAGGGGGTTTACAGGATGTAGGAGATGCTGAATATGTACACAGGGTAGATCCCCCGAGATTCCTTTATTCACTTTCTTACCTTCATTTATTCATTCACCAGACATGTACTGTCTGCCCACAAGACATGCATGACCCTGACAGCAGAACCATGAACCAAACAGACGTGGCATCTACATTCATGGAGCCATGACCAAGACGGGGATATACAGGGAGCAAGACAAAAATGTAGCCATGATGGAAAATTACTTAAGTGTTCTAAAAGAGAAAGGGACAGGAGGTGAGGAGAGAAAATATTCGTGGTGGTCTTCAGGGAGTGGGAGACCCTAATCAATTCTGGAGAACGAATAAAGGCTTCTGAAGATGGAACATTTATGTCAAGACCTGGTGAATGAGTAGAAGAGTGCAGGGTGTCGTTAAGAGAAGAGCTTTTCCTGCAAGGGCGATGGAATCTGCTAAGCCCAGGTCAGGAAAGACCCTCTGTGTTGCCACATGTAAGGTTTCCCCCTCTCCCTCTTCCCCCCGCCCCTCTTCTCCCCCAGGAGGAATCCACTGAAGGGTTTTAAACAGGAGAGGGACAAGATTGAAATGACTCTGCTCTTTTCCCATCTGAATATTCACACAGTGAGGCTTGGGGAAGCCCTGGCTATAGATGTGCATTAGTTTCCTGTGACTGCTGTAACAAATTACTACAAATTTAGGGGCATAAAACAATGCAGATATTTTTAAAGTACTGGAAATCAGAAGTCTAAAATCAAGGTGTCAGGGGGGCTGCCTTCTTTCTGGAGGGTTTAACATATCTTAAGATATTTTAGAAAAGCATGCATATTATATACAAAAGAATACAGATAACACATTTAATGTTTACCTAATAGAGATAAAGTCGATACCCATGAGTGTGTCATTAGCCTTAAGAAATAAAAAAAAATCGCTGCTACTTTTACAACTCTATTTTCACTTCCTGTAATTTCACTTCCTCTCCCCAAACCTGAAATAATCACCACCCTCTATTTTGCGTTAGCCATTCCCTATTTTTCTAATAGATGATTACACACACATAAATAAGACAATATGTTGTTAACTCTCCAAGGTCTAGTCCTTTATATAAATGGAATGATACTGCAGTACACACATTATTCTTTTTCTTTGATT
>NW_007728732.1:158142-160518 GCF_000696425.1 Galeopterus variegatus | reverse complement strand
TCTAGTCCTTTATATAAATGGAATGATACTGCAGTACACACATTATTCTTTTTCTTTGATTGTTTCACCCAGCATTTCTTTTCCTCAGTTCATCTGTACTGATGCATGTAGGAATAGCTGATTGCCACTCTGTATCATATTCCATAAAACTCATAGTCCACAGTTTATTTACCTATTCTATACGTATTTTTAAATTTTTTGTTGTACATATTTAGGGGGTGCAGTTCTATTTCAATACATGCATACAATATGTGATGTGCAAATCAGGTAATGAGCATGTGCATGATTGTAAACATTTATCATTTCTTTATGTTGAGAGCATTTAAACTCCTTTCTACCAGCCCTTTGAAAATATACAGTAAATAGTTGTTAATCACAGACAGCTTGCACTACTGTAGGACACCAGAGCCCATTATTCTTATCTAGCTGTAAGTTTATATCAGTTGACCAACCTCTTCCTCTCTCCTCTCCCCCTTCCCTTCCCAGCCTCTAGTAACCACAATTCTATTTTCTACTTCCATGAGTTCAACTTTTCTTAGCTCCTACCTATGAGTGAGAATATGCAATATTTATCTTTCTGGGTCTTACTTATTTCACTTAACATCGTGACTTCCAGGCTCATCCATGTTGACACAAATGACATGATTTCATTTTATATTTTATGACCAAGTACTAGTCCCTTATGTATACACACCATTTTTTTTTGTCCTTTTTGTGACGGGTAAGGGGATCGCAACCCTTGGCTTGGTGTCGCCTGCACCACGCTCAGCTAGTGAGCGCACCAGCCATCCCTATATAGGATCCGAACCCATGGCAGAAGCGCCACTGCGCTCCCAGCGCCACACTCCCCCGAGTGCGCCACGGGCCCAGCCCTACACACCATTTTTTTAATCCAGAAGATAGTATTAAAAAAGAAATATTCAAAGAACAAAGACAGACTCCTTACAGGATAAAAAAAAAAATATGCATATGAGCACAGAAATAAAAATTTGACTGAAGAATTGGAAGATAATGTTAAACAGAAAAGAAAGAAAAAAAAGACTTAGTAGTTGAAAAAGAGAAAAGAAGATAAAATCAAAATAAGTGCCCTGTTATCTATTGTATGTATGTCAGAGATTTGTGTGGTTGTTTTCCAACGTTTTGCTATTAAAAATTTAAAATTTTTTGCCTTGAAAATTCTTTCACATATCTTCTCTATTCTCATGAGGTAGGGTTTCTCTAGGGTGTGTAAGTAGAAATAAAATTTCTGCATATTAGATATGCACACCTTCAGCATTCTTATGTAACTGACTAATTAATTCTTCATACTTCCATAAGAAGGAATTGAGAGTTCCTCAACTCCCTTTCTCACCAATACTTAGCATTATCACACTGTATTTTTTTCCCAATTTCTTGGGTGTTATATAGTAACAAGTTTTGGATTTTAATTAGCATTTTCATGATTGCTAATGAGATTTAATACCTTTCATACATTTATTCATAATTTGTGGTTGCTTGTTCATAAAACAACTGTATCTTTTCCCTATTTTTCTGGTGAGTTTTGTCTTTTTCTTATTGATATATAGAATTTATACACATGCATTTTAATAAGAAGCCTTTTTGGTTATGCATGTCAACATCACTTTCTCTTAAGTTATAGCTCATCTTTTCACTCAATTTATCATGTGTTTTGATTAACAAAAGTCCTTAATTTTAATGTAGTGAAATACATTTTTTTCCTTTCATAGCTTAATATTATAAAATATTTTTCTAAATTTTCAGCAGTTTAGCCCTTCACATTAAAGGTTTTTATCCATCTGGAATTGATTTGTATGTGTGGTATAAAGTAGGGATACAATTTTATTTATTTTTATGTAAATAACTAATTATCACAGCAAAATTTGTGGAACATCTTCTACTCTTCCCCTTTCCATTAATACCAGATCTGTAAAATACCACTCTCTTTATGAAAAGAGGTTTTTAAAATATCTTTTCTTCATTTCACTTATCTATATGCCACTATTTATATTATCTAATAAAACAATATTGCTTTTTAATAAGTCTCAATACCACGAGATGAAAGCAAATTATCTTTTTTCTTACAGCTATTTCTTTTTCAAGAGGACCCAAAATAGTAAACTACATAATCAAGAATACTTTTGGTTGCAGAATATAATGAACAGATTCATAGAGTCCGACATAGGTTTGAATTCTAGTCTTTCCGCTTACTTAATGAATAATGTTGGAAAGTTGAATTAAATCCTTGGATTGCAGTTTTTTCTCCATGATAAGATGAAGAAATTATGCTTAACTATCCGGGATTAAAAATGCAAACCTTGGGGCCGGCCCGGTGGTGCACTGCTACAGTGCGCCGCTTGGGAGCGCGGTGGCACTCCC
>NW_007728732.1:154936-157125 GCF_000696425.1 Galeopterus variegatus | reverse complement strand
CATGGGAATATAGCTGTTCTCTACATGTCCTCTCCACCCCCACCATCTGTAGGCTACAGAAAGAGGACTAATATTCATTGCCTCAGATTCTATTTGTTAAGAATACTATGAGATGCTTGACATATGTTACTTAATTTAATCTGCATAACTGTCATTTATATTTATTCCCATTTCAGAGATGATCTAAAGTAGATTTAGAGAGGTTAACTTGTCAAAGTTCAATAGTTCATGTATTAGTTTCCTAGGGATGCTATAACAAACTATCACAAACTTGGTTGCATAAAGCAATCGAAGTTTATTCTCTCACAGTACCAGAAGTCTGAAATCAAGGTGTCAGCACGGCAATGCTTCCTCTAAAACCTGTAGGGGAAGATTCTTTCTTGTCTCTTCCTAGTTCCTGGTGTTGCTACCAATCCTTGATTTCCCTTGATTGCAAGTGCAACATTCCAGTCTCTGCCTCCATCATTACATAGTGTCCTCCCTGTGTGTCCAAATTTCCCTCTGCTTGTAAGAACACCAGTCGGGTTAATGCCTGCCTAATGAAATATGGACTCATTTTAAGGTGATTAACTTAATTGCATCTCCAACGACCCTATGTGACTAAGGTCACATTCACAGGTACCAGGGGTTGGAATTCGAAAGTATCTTTTGGGGGAACACAATTAAAACCAGTTAGTAAGTGGCAATTTCTCTGTTTTTCTCTCTTTCTTTCTCTCTCTCATCTCTGTGTATATATGTGTGAAATCAGATAGGCCTGGAGATGTTTGATATTCCTATTTCTTTGAGGAGCATGAAAGAAATTAACTAAACCCTCCCAAATAGTCAGCCATTCTAGAAATGAATAATGTGAGAATTATCTAATGCCAATTTATAAAGGTCCAAAAATCTAATACTAAAATACTATAGTAGAGAAAATTTTATATAGTAGTAACTTTTTATGAGCAGACTTATGGATGTTAGACAATAGCAAGCGTGTAGGGGTCAGCAGTGTAACATATCTCCCTCCACAAATTTAATATGATATAAGAGCATAATAGCATTCCAGAACTCAAGCAGGAATTGCCCTTCTGTGTCCTACACTGAATAAACCATATCAGAAGTAATATGTTTATTGTAAACATATACTATGTAGAAAATAGGCTAAGCCTCTAGGACAAGTAGATGAAAATACGTTATCTCAAACACAAGAAAAATTTATTCTCTATCATATAACAAGTTAGAGCGTTATGAACTGAATATTTGTGTGCCCCCCAAAATTCATATGTTGAAGCCCTAACCCTCAATGTGATAGCATTTGGAGGTGGGTGACTTTGGGAGTTGATTAGGTTTAGGTGAGGTCATAGGGTAGGGGCCCATGAGGAGATTAGTGTCCTTATAACAAAGAGAAGAGATCACAGCCCTCTTTCATCCAGGAAGAAGGCAGCTCTCTGCAAAGCAGGAAGAGAGCCCTCATCAGAAACCGAACCCTGCCGGAGCTTAATCTTGGACTTTCCAGCCCTCGGAACTGTGAGAAAAAAATTTTCTGTCATTTCAGCCATCCAGTCTATGATATTTTGTTGTGACAGCCTAGGCAGACTAAAACACAGAGGTAAGAAGATGCTGCAGAAACAGTAGGCAACTCTGCTGCACATGCATGTACATGGACCAGGTCTTTGTCTTGTGCTGCTTTGTTATTTCCAAGAATGTTGACAAATTCTTCATGGTCAGAGAAAGTATTTTAAATTATTCTGAAGGATCTAGTATTCCCCTATTCCTTTAAATAATATAATCCTACACATTTCAGCTGGACAATAATCATCCAGCTATAGATTCCATGTACAAGCTCTTGAACCAAATGATTAAATTTGTTCCGATGGAATTTGATCAGAAGAGATGTGGGCATCTGTTTCTCTTTCTGGAGAAGAAATTTCTTTCTGTTTCTTTGCTGGAGCATGGGTCTGGTGTTGGTGAGTCAGCTTTGACCACACAAAGCAAAGCATGTTAAAAATGTACTGAGGTCTATTAGGTGTGGTCAGGACAGTACAGTGTCATATTTCAGAAGGAAAGGCAACAGAAAGTGGACCACTATGTGCTCTCAGAAAGGAATGTGTATTTTCAACTTATTTCAAAGACAGACACAAACTGGTTTCCCATTTGACTGGTCACCCCCTTTATGTTATTATTTTACCTGTGCTCTGGGTCTTCTTTCC
>NW_007728732.1:129706-154418 GCF_000696425.1 Galeopterus variegatus | reverse complement strand
ACAACTTTGAAAAAGTAATAAGTCAATCGATGGTTGAATAATATGGGTTCTATGACTTCCCCTATACTCCTTCCACAAAGTTACCTTAAAAATGAACATTTAACTCAAAATTCAGATAAGGCAATGCAATTTATTGAAAAAAAAAGAAAAGAAAAGAAAAGAAAACCTCCGACCTTCCTAAATCTTTCTGAGAATAATTCATTTTTATGGAAAAAAAATTAAAAAGAGAAAGAAAGAACAAAACCTTAGTGGCATATAGAAATGCTACATGTAACCTGGGAAAGATACAGGAGAGAATTTTTTGTTGATACATGTCTTCTCAGAATGAGGAAATCCTCTGGAAAGAAGTCACTCCCAGTTTTCTATCCACGTCAGAAGACTAGTTATTATGCTTGTTTGTCCAGAATTGTTTTTCATGTTTACAAAGACAGCATCACACCCAGCATGATGCTACATAGATCCCTTGAATTACTTTTAACTCTAGAGCTAGGAATTGCCCATGTTCTTAGCTAACATGCCCTGAAGCAGACAGCCCCAGGGGACTGCTGTGACATTACTCAAGAACTCAAGGGCTCACTTGGCAATCCCGGATTCAGAAGGGAGAAAGTTGATACCTGACACCAGTAGGGACACTTCACCCCAGTTCTCCACAGTCAGACAAAATAAATTAGTGGACTCTTAGTACTGTTTGAGGACAAATACCTTTTGCTCCTCTACTCAAGGAGGCTCTTTGCTGCCTAGGTATATTGTGATGAGAATTTCAGGACTTCACCTTTCAGTGGAAAACAAGCAGAAATGATGGCTAGGAGAGGAGGCATCCAAATGTGACAATGAATGATGTTACACATTCCTGTTTTCCATTGTAGTTGTTCTTTAGACATTCATGTTCACATTCACAGAAAGGTGAGCTAAAACTCTTCTGAACCAGGTCTACTGGGAGATCTAAGAAATGGTAGTCACCATTTGACTTCTATTGCCTCATGACAAATCCCCACCAAAATTTACTGCTTCAACCAGCCATTTCCTTTCACTCCCAGCTTTGACAAGGATTTGGCTCTGCTGTCCCTACATGAGATTTTTCCTGTAGCGTCAGTAAGATTCAAGGGGACATGATATCAGTCCTCTCAACTGGAGCAATGTCAAAAGATTTACAGACATCTTTTTTAAAACCATTTGTCACTTTATATGGAGATATTACAAATAATAGACCTGTCTTTGTCCACATTTGACTATATTTGTCTCAAATTATTTTTCCTCAGCCAAAGAAAAAATGATGTTAACTCATTTGTCGGAAACATATATGCCCCACAAAAATTTCACTCTCTTCTTCCTGGGCATACATTTTTATAGCAAACCATTCATAAGCTTGAAAATAGGAAAAGTGAATAAATAGGCAATGAGCGAATAAGGTAAAAGTTTACAAATTTTGTTTTCTATTTCTTGTATTTGGTAAAGATAATTATAATGTGATCTCTGCTGGGGTAAAATACAGTCTAAACAAAACTTCTCATCTGTATCTCCCAAGAGAAACAAGAGGAGAAAATACATATGAAATGTTGGTGTGCGTGTTTGCTAAACTTTGTCTGTAATAGCAGCTGAAAACTTAAGATCTGCTTGACTTCAGGTATGCCATATCTCCAGAGCCTCTGTCACATCTGTAAAGTGGAGATTCTGAGAGATTCTCATCTAATCCACAGGGTTAGGGTTAGGGTTAGCAAAGACCCACTTATCTGTCCTGTTAATGAGAGTCCACAGGAATGTATTTTCATCTCTGACTGGATTCTCGCTTTGCCAAATACTGTATCAAAACAAAAGTTATTCTGGAATAAATTCTTCAATTTTGAAATCTTCAAACCACCTTTCAAGACGTTGTCCTCTTGATTCCCACCTTTCTTCCCCTTTAAAAGAGAGTGAGGTAAAAGGAGCTAATATTTATTGAGCACCAACTGTATGCTAGGCTCTCTATTTATCTCCACACCTAGACACACAAATGTGAAGCGGGAAGTATCTCCACTGTGCAGAGGAGGAATCGAAGACTGAAGACGGTTTTGTGACTTGCCCAATGTCCTGGAGTTACTAAGTGGCGAGACCTGGCTGCAACTGTTCCACAATTACAAAACCCAAAACTTCATTTTCTACTACTTAAATTAGTACCACTAATAGACAATGGGACTATCTTCTGAGATATTAGGGAGAAAGAAGAAAAATTATTTTGGAATAAGTTTGGTATTGGATGCAAAATGTGCATCTCCTTCCTCATCTTTATTGACTAAACATCATCATGTTAACAGTATCATAAAATAAAATGGCCTTCTGGACTTTCAGCCTGAGAAATGTTTCAATGAAACAAAAGGTGATTTCTACCCTGGCCCCCTCCTCTCGCAGGAGGATCACCACACATACTACCCAGTACCGGTCTCAGTGTCACTGACCTATTTTTCTTCCAATGTGTTTTGTGTTGAAGATGTTTAGCTCTATTTTTTGAGACTTTATCCACCAGACACCTTGATAGAGCTGCAGGTTACAGACAGGCAGCACAGGCTTTGATTTTCCAGAGTGAGTTCAAGAGAGGTGGGAGAGAGCTAAACCCAATGTGAACAGTTCTGTGAGACAGGCAGGTGCCACATCATCTGGGGACACACAAAGCCATGCTTGAGGGTGGTCAGGGACACTTCTAGGACACAGAGCCTGAGCTGAGTCTTGACAAGTAAAGAAGAGTTGACAAAGTGGGGACTTACTATATGTGGTGTTGCATGGTGTGGCGTGGTGTTGCACGGTGTGGCGTGGTGTTGCACGGTGTGGCGTGGTGTTGCACGGTGTGGCGTGGTGTTGCACGGTGTGGTGTGGTGTTGCATGGTGTGGCATGGTGTTGCATGGTGTGGCGTGGTGCACTGCATATGCTGTGTAGCATGGTGGTACAACTGGAAGGGTGAGAAAAGTTCTCATGGCACAGCATTCCTCAAAACTTTTCTTTACATATTATTAAAAGTACATTAAAAAATGACATGCTATTTTAATTTATATTTAAAATCTTCATCACAATGTATAAAATTGCAAGGAATGCAGCTTCCAGTATTTTGAAATACAAATACTTTAAAATGAAATGATTACCTCACCCCAAAAAGGATCCAGTGGTATCAATACCACAGCAATTTGATAATCAACAAGCTCTTCCTTACCAATCCCATATTTTATCAGTTTGTTTACCCTTAAATTTGCATTTTCTCTCCATTTTTTACAGAAAATTCACCTTAATGTGATGTACTTTTGTGCTTGAAAGACCTTTATTGATACTCCCTTTCATATTTAACCTCGATAAAAATATATATGAGAATTAAAATGAATATTTGCACATCCCCATGACCTTAAGGCATTGTTTAAAATTTATTTTGGGTTGAATTATTATTAAAATTATTTGTTTAATATTTGTGATCAGTAAAGCATAAATGTGTTGAATTTTTATATGTAATTGTTAAACATAAAAAAGTGAAGTTTTATTGGATTGAGTTGGAGGATGATTATGGCACCTTGATTAAGGAATTATTGAATAGTACTTTGCTGGGTTCTTCATGGGGTTTACCCCTTCAGGGTGTCAGATTTGCTATGCATGAGACATTCTTTCCTCTTCTAAAATGTGAAGAGGGGATTATGTAAAGGAGATATTCAAGAGTAAAGACTCCCTCTCAGGTCAATTTTTGGGCCAATCCATTTTTTTTTTCCTTTTGTCTTTTGTTCGTGACCGGTAACAGGATCGCAACCCTCCATGTAGCTCCCGTACCGCGACCAGCAACGGGATCACAACCCTCAGTGTCACGCCCGCACTGCGCTCAACCAGTGAGCGGACCGGTCTCTATATGGGATCCGAACCCTTGGCGGGAGCGCTGCCGCTCCCAAGCACCACACTCTACCGAGTGCGCCACCGGGCCGGCCCGGGCCAATCCATTTTTGAAAGAGCAATAAGTTGAAGATCTGGGAATTGAATTCCTCACACCACCACATCTACCCCTCAGAAAGTTCCCCATTCATAAGCCCCAGTTTGCAGAAAGCTGCAATGGAGAAACTGATCTAAGCAAAGTTTTGTCCAAACTTTCCTGGGAGAAGAAGACCTGAGCAGGGATTCTGAAGTCTGGGCTGGGAGAGGCTCTGGAGCTGCAGTCAAACATCCCTCAGGAAAGCACTCCAGGGACATAGGTGAGCCCGAGATAAAAACAAGATCCAGTGTGAAGGCAGTCCAGACACGGTGGAGCAAGAGTCCAACAGGAACCGAGGACACAAAGTATAACTGGGGAAAGTCATCAGATGGAAAGAGCCCAGGAGAATAAGGCATGAGCAACACACCACCTGTGCAGGCATCTGAAATCATATCACCAGTCCCACAATCATCTAAGCAACTCTAAACTAGCGTTTAGAAGGCACGATTCAGTAATTTAAGGGAAGGCATGGTACTGGTTAATTTTGTATGTCATCTTGGCCAGGTGATGGTGTCTAGCTGTCTGATCAAACACTGATCCAAATGTTGCTGTGGTGGTATTTTTTTAGATTTGATTAACATTTCAATCAGTAGACATTAAGTGAAGCAGGTGACCAGCCATAATGTGCGTGGGCCTCGTCTTACCCATTGAAGATCTTAAGAGCAAATACTGAGGTTTCCCAGAGAAGAAAGAATTTCCTTAAGACTATAAGGCAGAAACCCAGCCACAATTTCTAGCCTTCACACATGATCTGCAACACCCACTCTCACCTGAATTTTCAGTATTCCAGCCTGCACTGTGCATTTCAACTTGCCAGCCTAAAATTGGATGAGCCAGTTCTTCAAAGTCTTCTTTTCTCTGCTTGTTTGTATCTCTGTCTCTTTCTCTCTCTCTCTCTAAATACATATGTATTTAGAGAGATAAAAATATGTTTTATAAATATATATATATATATATATATATTTATAAAACATATTTTTATCTCTCTAAATACATATGTATTTAGAGAGATAAAAATATGTTTTATAAATATATATATATATATATATATATTTATAAAACATATTTTTATCTCTCTAAATACATATGTATTTAGAGAGATAAAAATATGTTTTATAAATATATATATATATATATATATATTTATAAAACATATTTTTATCTCTCTAAATACATATGTATTTAGAGAGATAAAAATATGTTTTATAAATATATATATATATATATTTGTGTATTTAGTTTTATATTTAAATATTTATTTTGAAATATATATATTTATTTATTTTATTGGCTCTATTTCTCTGTTGACCCTCAGCTAACACAGTCATCTTTCAATAGAATGCCTGATTTAAAACTCTCTGCTACATGCTAATGGTAGGACTTCGGGCAAGTCAATGAATCTCTCTAACCCTCACGTTTCTCCTCTCAAAATAGGAATAATGCTGACACCCACTTCATGGTATGGTTGTAAAGGATAAATAAGATCATACAAATATGAGTCCTGACAAGTAGGGAGTGGTTGGCAAATACTAGAATTTCTTATCCTGTTCCCTCCCTGCATAAAATATCAGCACAGCTTCCTATCACCTTCTCAGGTTTCGTCAGTCAGCTCTGGGTGGATTTTGTGGAACACCATGATATTTGAATATTTAATTCCATCATCTCAACTAGGGGAAATGTTAGTATGTGTGCATGAGGAAAGCATATAGTACCTACCACAAAACAAAACAACGATGATAAATACAAAACTCTATATAGGATGCATTATTTACAGTTTCCTGGGAGTATTCATTTGCAACTTGTTCATTCATTTGTCATCTGCTAGCACAGAGAAGTAGGAGCAGGTGCCATGATTAAAGATATTTTATGAGAGGAAAAACTGGAAGTGAGAAAATTCTCTCCATTCATTAAATTTATTTTTGCCAGCTGGAGGAAAAATTAAAGATACTCCATTTCAGCAATAAAATATCTGAGTAACTCATGCTGCAAGACAGCTTAAGAACCACTGCCCTCATCACTAGAATACAAATTTCTCCAAGAAGATTTCCCTGATAGACGAGGCTGTTCATCTCAATATTTGCAGCTCTCTCTTTGTAGTACTTTGTACTCCTGTAGCAATATTGTTATGTGTATTTCTGTGATATTTTTCTTCTGTAATATGAACTTCATATTCTTGCTCATTATTTTACTGAGTTTCACTGTGGAATATACTATAAAGCATATGTACCTCACAGGGCTTCATTTTCCAAAGCCTTACAGTTTCAAATATTGACCTTGTGGAAGACTGGAAATTTTCCTCAGGCTATGAAGTCTCTGGTGTTAGATAAAGATTTGTGGCACAGCAGGTTGCTGGCTCAAGGACAGACTAGTTACTGATTGTTAGGTAAAGATACTAAGAAATTGGTGTAAGATCACTTAATTGTCTACTGGAGTGTCATCTGGCTTGTTTCACTGAAAGTTACCAGCCTATACTGTTAAATGATAACCCCACCTATGTTCTCTTCCTGTAAATTCCTGGTCTGGAAATAAATGCAGGAAGAAAACACCAATTTGTGGTTAATTTCCCAAGGAAGGGATGCCTCTCACTGGAGGGTTCCAGGGAAGTTAACCACTTTGGGGCTTCTCACTGCTCAGAAGATATGGGCTTTGAGTAATCCTTTGCTTCTCTGTCACCCAGGGGAAGAGGGATGACAAATCCATGGGGGGCAAAGCAACACAAAGCAATAAAATGGTGCCCAATGTAAGGACGTTCTCCATGGATCAGAGACTGACCCGCCAAGCATTGGAGAGGAATAAGACATCCAATTCATCCTGGGAAGGGACTCCCTAATAAGGGAAACACATCCTGGTAAGGGAATCACAGGTGGCTTTCAATTAGCAACTGCACACCTGCAGCAGGTCAAAGTTAGGTCTTTTCAACCCCAGAGATATTTTTTCCTTCTCTTTACTTTTAAAATATGGATAATTCATTAATGAATGGGGAGACTGAACATACATTACAACTGCAATGTCTCCTTAAAGCTGCAGGCTGTAAGTAACTGAATGGCAGCTTGTAAAACTGTTAGTGGATATTAAACAACCATGTCCTTGATACCTCAAGGAAGGGAGCCTTAACATAAAAATTTGGGAACAAATTGGTCACTGGTTAATTAGGCAATGGGTCTCGTTAAGGCTTCCCACCTAACAACTAGGAATCTATGTCTAGTCACCCTGAGATCTATCCAAGACCTTAACAAAAAGTAAGACATGTTTATGTCACCAGAAAAGGATAAAACTTAATCTTTGCCAGTGACTAAGAAAACTTTAAATTGGACAATCTAAAGTAAAAGATGTTTATATTTCTTTACAGTGTTGGTATTGTTTGAGCATGTTTTTCTTTCTTATCTGCACAATGCTTCTCTCCTCTCTAAAAAGCAGTGGTTCTTTTCTTGACTGCATGTACTACTCATTTTCACTGAAGACTCTGGGCTTTTATGAAGAAAAGCAGCCATGGTGCCAATCAGACCCCTTTTGAGTCTACTGCTCTTCTCCTAAAAACCTCGAGAGTCAAATGGTTTCATATCTGATTGGTGGCTCAGCTCTTGAGCTCAGTAACTCATTTTAGAAACAAAAACTAGACTAAGATCTACCTGTTTAACTAAATGGTCACAAATTTTCTGACATCCACCTGGTTATCTTACACAGACTTCTAAATTCTCTTCTAGTCTCATCTATGTATTTCTTCACAAAAACCTATGGTAGAATTCTGTGCTATTTTCTTAAAAGGAAGAAAATCTTCTCTGCATCTTCTTGAAAAGATTTGCATACTTTGCTTTACAATGTAAATTTGTTATCTTGCTTTCTTTAAGGGAGGGTGAGGCCTAACCAATAAGTCTTTTGGAAATAACACAATCTAAACCTGACTATCCTTTTTACTAGTGAGCTTTTTATTACATCTTGAAGAAAACCTATAAGATCTTTGTTTGTTCTTGTTGTTTATGTCTGCATATATGTGTGTGTAAACCTTATGTTATGTGTATATGTTCATGTCTGTTTGTGTAATTGTGTTATGTGCAAGATACCAAATTGGCTTATAATTAATGCACACTCATTAAATAAATAAGTATACTTTTCAAGTTCATGTGAATTAAATCTTTTAAAGTTTGATAAATATATTTTCAAAATTTGATTCAAACCTTTTGCCTAACTTTGTCTCTAGGTCAGTATGTCTCCTTGTTATCTCAGCTCTGCTTTCTGGCCATGCTGGGAGAAACAATATCTTTTAAACATAGATAGTGAATACTGCCCTCTGACTCTCTGGATTCTACTTGGCTCTAAATGCCACATGGAAACCTGGGACCCGAAATGGCTAGTGAAAAGAAACCTATGTCAAATATTGCATAGGCCCTAGTTAGCAATAACTGATAAGGATACAGATCTAATACACCAAGTTTTTGGCTGGGAAACCATAAATATGTATTTGGTAAATATAGCTAAAGCTCAAAAAACTGGGCTTTGTATAATTTGCTCTGATAAATGGATACCTATTTGCTAACTTGAATGTATAAAAATGTTCTTATCAACACACATTGTTGCCTGAGTTTACTAATCAAACAGTACTACATTTGTCTTTGCTAGAGGCTTTTAAGTTGTAAACCCCATGAAAACCAAAAAAACTAAATACAAAAAAACCCCGTTTTTATACATAATTTTTAGACAAATTAGGCCAATTTAACATTGATAAAAAAGAAACAAGTATGTAAAAAGGAGGTGATTTACAGAAGGCTATGGACATGGGGATATGGTTATGGTTGGAGAGGCTAGAGAGAAAGAAAAATAAATTTTTAAGTAAGAAAGTATCTGGTGCAGTGTATTTTTGTCCTAGGGTAAAATGAATGGCTATTTAGAAAGTAGGAAGTATAGGACAAAAACAGAATGTCTAAGTAAGTCTTGATGATGGTTTATGTAGATAAGTTTGTTAAAAGGGTTTTAAAGTAAAAAAATTAAATGGATTTAAAAACAAATTATGTGTGAGTTTTTCTAAAAAATAATGTCAAAAGTATTCTAATAACAGGGTTAGATTTGCTCTCCTGCGATGGAACAACCAGATTTTCTAAAAAAAACACTTAACTGCTCTTATTAAAAAATTGTAAAAAGTTTTCTTTGTCTTTTAGATAATTGGCCTAGGGAGCTTATTTCATGTTTTATCATGATAAGTTCTTGTGCTCTCTGCCTTTAAAACCCTTTGTCACTTTGGTTTTACTTTTTGTAATAATTTGTGATTTTATTCAACTAAGTATTTTAAGCCTTTTGTTATTTAACAAAGCTTTCCAACATGAAATTCTGAAAGTTTATAATAACTTTGAGGAATTCCAAGGGCCCTGGAGTTTCTCAAAGGATATGTAAAAGATGTATCAAAACTAATTGGATTATTTAATAAATTAGACTATATGGGAAAACATTGTTAGTATTGAAGGTGTTATGTGTTCCAAAATCTTGTAAGGTTCTTAAATATCTGTGTTGTGATATAAATGCTACTGGTCATAACATTGGTTTAATTATAATTTTAAAATGTTATGTCTTCAAATATTTCATGGAAAAAGCTCTGATAGGTACAGTTTCCTGACAAACTTTGAGTTCATAGCTTTAAAGTTTGAAAATTCTAATGAAGAAACTGATGGGTTTGTGAAATTGTTCACAAAGGTCAAAACAACGAAAGTTAATTGGTAAACTAATTAAAAAGAATTATGGGTTTTTAGAATTTCCTTATCTTAAAACACTGTTGGTTCTCCTAATGTTTTCCAAATGTAAGAAAACTCTCTCTCTCTAAGCTATCTATAACTAAGAACAGTTTGGTGAAATGTCATTTAAAACAGAGATAAAAGCATTTATTTTCTCCCTATTTGATCCCCCCCCCCAAATTTAATAACTTTAAATGTCCTTATGATTATTATGGCAATGTGGCTATTTTTATAAGTTCAATGAAAATTAACTCTCTGTCTTTGTAACAGGATATAATTTAGAACTTTGGATATAAGATAGCATGTCTCAGTTCCAAGTTGCTGATCTCTCTTTCATGTTTGCTGTAATTTGGCCTAAACTGCTGTTTCATCCTGCTGTTCATCTTTCTCCCTGAAGTGGGACAGATCTTCACCTGGGAAACAGCATTTCCAGCTGCATGGGACATATACAAAGAAAAGTAAGGCCTTTTCAATCAAGATATTGATCATCAATGCTTTCGTGAGGAATGCCTTGATCATAAAGGGGGAAATAACATCTTCTCTACAAAAGCAGTTCTCTAAATTTTCCTGGCCTTAAAGAGGGTGTTTGCAACTTGGATGAGACATCCTATTTTTAAACAAAAGACCTGGAATTGACCAAAAATATTACAAAGGACTAGATGCTCTGAAAGCAGTAATGTCCTGGACAGCCTTAACATTAACAAACTCTCTCCACTCAGAATCAACTATTATGCAGAGCAGAATCCCTTTCCAGAGTTTCAACAATTGGTAATTACACCCAATTCACAGCACCTGGAATGATGTCACCACAGTCACACTGAGATGATGACATCATCAGTCCTCACCAGAAGTAAATTAAAAGGACTTGCCATGCTAAATGATACCAACTTTGCTTTAAATGCTTTTGTCTTAACTGTGCCAACCTTATCTATAGCCTTTGCTTTTTCTTTTAAATAAATAAAATTGGGGAGATGTGGAATATACTATAAAGCAAATACACTTCACAGGGCCTTGTTTTCCAAAGCCTGGCAGTTTCAAATATTGACCTTGTGGAGGACTGGAAATTTTCCTCAGGCTATAAAGTCTCTTGTGTGAGATAAAGATTTGTGGCACAGCAAGGTTGCTGGCTCAAGGACAGACTAGTTACTGATTGTTATGTAAAGATACTAAGAAATTGGTGTAAGATCACTTAATTGTCTACTGGAATGTCATCTGACTTGTTTCACTTAAAGTTACCAGCCTATACTGTTAAACTATAACTCCACCTATGTTCTCTTCCTGCAACTTCCTGGTATGGAAAGCAAATGCAGGAAGAGAACCCCAATTAGGGGTTAATTTCCCAAGGAAAGGATGCCTCTCACTGGAGGGTCCTGGGGAGATTAACCACTTTGGGGTCTCTCTCTGGTTGGAAGAGATGGGTTTTGAGTAATCCTTTGCTTCTCTGTCACCCAGGGGAAGAGGGGTGACAAATCCGTGGGGGGTGAAGCAACACAAAGCAACATTTCACCTTGTGCCTGTGCCTGAGTATTCAATAAATATTTTACAATTAAATAAATCAAGTGTATACTTCTTTACTTGACTTCCAAATCACTACCAATTTCATGCAATCACATGTTTCCCTAAACATCTCATACTTGCTCCATCTCCATGAATTCCCTCAGAAATTCTCTCTGTACCCTAATTTCACTCTGATGAATCTGTTCATACCTCCATGCCTAGCTGAACTATCAGTGTGAATCCCATAGTCCACTACTTTGAGTGAGTTGATGTTTCTTTCAACTTTACCTGGTTCTTGCTTTCTGTGCACAAAACTCTCTGAATACAGCAGCTGGCCAACTTAGATCTCTTCCTACAAATTATGGGCAGACTTCTCTACATCCCAGCTCCACTGGAAAGAGAACTGGGCTCAGAGTCCTAATTTGAATACTGATTCTATTTTATGATTGCTATGTTTTGAAAGTGTTTTCCAAAGCTTGTGTTGGAAACTTAATCTCCAATGCAACACTATTGTGAGGTGAGGGTTGGAGGTATTTAGGTCATGAGGGATCCATCCTCATGAATGGATTAATGCCCATTATGAGAGGGCTTGAGGCTGTGAGTTAGAATTCTCGCTCTGTCTCTCCCACCCTCTTTGCTCTTCCTCCATATTGTGCTGCAGCCTGATGGCCCTCACCAGATGACAGACACTTCATCTTGGACTTGGCAGACTTCAGCACTCTGAGAAATGAATATCTGTTTATTATAAATTATTCAGCCTCAGGTATTCTGGTACAGCAGCCCAAAATAGACTAAGACAGTGATCTCGGGAAAGTCACGTCATCTCTGAACCTCAGTTTTCTTAATTGCAAATCAGGGATAATAACAGATAACTGTATTAGTTAGGGTTTTCCAGAGAAAACAGAACCAATAGGATGTATATGTGGAGAGAGAAGGGGAGAGAGAGAGAGAGATTTTAAGGAATTGAAAGTAATTGGCTCATGTGGTTGGGCAGCTGGTAAGTCTGAAATCTGCAGGGCAGGCTGGCAGGCAATAGACCCAGGAAAGAGCTTATGTTCAGCTCAAGTCCAAAGGCAGTCTGGAGGCAGAAATCCGAATTTCCTCTGTCTCAGGGGACCTCAGTCTTTTTATCTTTAGACCTTCAACTGATTGGATGAAGCTCACTCACATTATAAAGGGTAATCTGCTTTACTCAAAGTCTACTGATTTAAATAATAATCTCATCTAAAAAAATCTTCACAGCAACATCTAGATTGGTGTTTGACCAAATATCTGGACACCGTAGTCTAGCCAAGTTGACACATGAAGCTAACAAACACAACTCACTGGATGATTTTGAAAACTAAATTATATCATCTAAGAAAAATATGTAACACATAAGAGGCACTTAATACATGACATACCTTCATTCCTTTCTGCAGACTAGCTGGGTCACTGGCTCTGTTACTATTAGTTATCTATGGATGGGAGATGAGAAGAAAAATTTAGTGGTGTTTTAACAAAACTGGAAAACTTTTGCTTGAACTATTATAACCATACAAACATAAACTTTCACCTTCTCTGGACAAGACCTAATTTGCACAAGCCTAATTTCGATAAACTGCTTTTATAAAATCTTCAATTGACACATAAATCCCTTTAGTTTGTTCAATGTTTTTATATATTTACATCTTGTGTACTGTAAATATGATAGGCACTTCATCACATCATAGGCTTCTGTCACAACACAACACAATCCATTTCCTCCATGTCAGATAGCTAAAGTCGAGTGTCCAGAATCTCCACATACTTATACTAAAAATTGCTATAGGCGCACATGTGTCTTGAGTCAGAATTAGGAACTTGAATGGTGGTCCCCCTTTTTTTTCACATGTCACAACGGGTAATTTCAGTTAAGGAAAGAAGCCATGACAGACTTTTCTGGGATCTGCAAACTAATGTCTTCTGAAACCTGGCAACACTATATTTTATTTTGTCCAGTGTCACTTGGCTGTCATTAGCCATGCTTATGCTCCATTGTGTGCAAGCCCACGTACTATAGTAGACTTTTGTGAAAGAGCAAAACTGTGAGTGATGTGAGCTCTTGGCAGTATGCTTAGCTGCTCGTCTTTGTCTGAGAAGAATTACAGGGCTTTTATGTCAGTGAACGAAAATTTCTTATGCTCCCCTGTAAAATGAAGCAGAATTATATATGATGGTGTCTGTTCACGTACTTAGCAACATCAGCAGTTGCACTGGTGTTGAACTCACTGTGCATGCCCCTGAAGTTCAGTGTTGAATTATGGTAGATATGCACGGCCATTTACATATGAAGATGAACAAATAAGAGAATAGAAAGGTAATCAAGTTAACCCAGAAAGGAGCATGTTAAGTCAATTTGGGACTCTGAAAATGATACCCCAAAGTGAAGGCCTCAGGGCAATCCTCAAAAGCAAAGTTTTTCTCTGCATTTTTCTGCCTTCCTGTCTCTCAGCCTCATTTTCCTCTGAAGCAGGCCATAGAACTAGGATTCCTCTTCCTCAGGGCAGGTCACAGAAACCAGGACCACTTTTCCCCAAAGCTAGCCATAAAAACTACAAAGATGCTTTTGTCTCCCCCACCACCACCACCTTTCTGTCTTGCAGCTGACCATGGGGGAATTTTCTGAGCTACCTTGTATGACTGGAAGTCATAAGACCCCCATTTTAGAAGGGGTCCTTGCCCCAGGAGGAAGGAATGCTACACAGAGAGGTCAAGATGAATCTGAACAGACAGGCCTTGCTAGTGTCCCTACCCAGTCTGCTAGCATCAGCTCATACTTTCCATTGTTCCATCACATGTCTACACAGCTGCCCCTGCTTAGTGGAACCTAAGCATAAAAATTGACTCTTTTCTCTGTATCTTTTGGTCTTTAATCTGAAGGCTCCCATGTCACATAGAACTATGATCAAATAAATCTGTTATGCCCTTTTAATCTGCTTTTTGTCAGTTGATTTTCATTCAGCAAGCCTGCAGGGGACAAAGGGCAAGGTTTCCCTTGGCCCCTACATCAAGAATGAAGTAAGTTAAAGTCTGCTGGGTTTTTGTTGTTGTTGTTGTTGTTGTTGTTTTTCCACTATGCTTCTCCATATTGAACTCTTGACAGTGGGACTTCTATTCATATATAAATATATAACAATATGTGTGTGTGTGTGTGTGTGTGTGTGTGTATGTTCATCTATATTTTTTTAACCTTTAAATATTTTTTATGCCTCTGACCATGTCTCAAGCAGTTTCAACCAGAACCAAAAACTTGTTTCAAAGAAAAATTTGATATCTGACTTACTTAATCTACAGATACTATTGGTTGATTTAAAAAATAGTGTTAAAAGCATCAGCATCTATGCTTTTGCCCATAACTAGAAATATGTTAAATCATTTTTTTTATATCTTACCGCACAATCAAGACAGCATAACTGTGTTTGTACAGAGGGTGTCATTGTACACATACTCTCCTCTAAGAATGGACTCCCTCATACACGTGTAATCTTTCTCACACATGAGGTCACAAGTCCTCAAGCACCACTGGGCTGAAGCCTGAGAAGGTAAACTGAGACCTCATAAAAAGTGGAATTATGGGCCGGCCTGGTGGCGCACTGGATAAGTGCGCCGCTTGGGAAGTGCGGCAGCACTCCCGCCCGAGGGTTCGGATCCCACATACAGACTGGTTCCCGCTCACTGGCTGAGCGAGGCGCGGGAGCAACACCGAGGGTTGCAATCCCGTTGCCGGTCCCTGGTCCAGTACGGGGGCAACACTGAGTTCTAGCATGTAGGAATTCAGGTTTGCAAGTTCTATGTGAAAGCCCATTGAAGCCAATGAGGGAAACACACTGGCTGAGCGAGGCGCGGGAGCAACACCGAGGGTTGCAATCCCGTTGCCGGTCCCCGGTCCGGTACGGGGGCAACACTGAGGGTTGCGATCCATTGCCAGACACGGAAAAAGACAAAAAAAAAGTGGAATTATGCAGCCTCAGAAAGGCTCTTTCAATCACATTCTGTGTGTCTCTATTAAAAGCATATGCCATGGTACAGAAAAGAAAAATAATCTACGATATCACTTCTATGTGGAATCTAAAAAAAATTCAAATATACAGAGAGAACAAGAGAGTGGTTATGAAGGGATGAGGAGTAGGAAGTGGGGAGATGTAGGTCAGAAGATACAAGGCAGGAGATACGTAGCATGAACAAATCTAGAAATCCAACGTAGAGCAGGAGGACTACAGGTAATAAAATTGTGCTGTGTTTGGGATCCGTGCTAAATGAGTCATGAGTAGATTTTAGCCACTTTTGCAACAACAACAACAACAACAAAATGTAACTATTTGTGATGATAGATGTTAATTTGCTTCACTATAGTACGCTTTTTACTATGTGTATGTGTCCCATAACGTCATGTTGTATACCTTAAATATACACAATAAAATTTATTTATTTTTTATAAAAGCATATGCTATGAGCTTTGGTCATCTAAGAAAGATTTCAAGGCCTTCCTGTTTTATATTAGAAAAAAAAATACAAACACATATGTACACAGCATACACATCTGCATACTCTTTTCTAATTTAGTTTCCTAAGATTTAAGGTTTGAGGACAAATAACTGCTTCAAAAACAAGCCCTATCCCCACATATTGAGATAACAATCTAGGTCTCCTGTAGGAGTACTTATCAACTGCAAAAAAGGAAATAAACAAACAAATCCTGAAAGTAAAGGCTTTGTTTTTTAACCATTCAGTGGAGGTTTCTCAGTGATTCTTAAAGCTACTAAGTGCTATATCTATTGGAAATCCCTGCAGTGCTTGTTATAGTGGAGACAAGACAGACCAATGAAAATCTTACATTCTCCTTGTGAAGACAGCACTTGAAGTAAATCTCGCTCCCCCCACCCCCATCAGAACATAAAGGTTTGAGAATAGGCTCTATTATTTACTAACGTGTGACCTTGAGGAAAGGACTTCAACTCCCCAAAATCACATACTCATTTTAGGCCAAATGGTTGAAAGAATATATACTTGACAGAAATATTGTGAAAATCAAATAAACCACATAAGATGCTCCAAATGTGAAATCCCTTTGGATAAATAGGGCTTTATAACTGTTATGGTGATTGCATCTGTTATCTGTATATCTGCACAGTATTGTCTGTTAACTGTATTTCCACAGTCATCTGGAGAAAAACATAACCACAAAACCCTTATTGACTTAAGACAACAAGCATTTACTCAGCTATAGGTCTGGGGCAGGTTGAACCATGTGTTACTTAGACAGCTCCACTGACAAAGGTGGGGTTCACTGGCAGTATTCTCAGTGTCACTGGAACAACCAGTCTCTCCTCCATGGTGTCTCTCATCCACCAGCAACAGCACCTAGGCTTGGTGTCAGGCTGGTGGTGGCTTTTCAAGACAGTGAGCAGAAGCCTGCAAGGTCTTGCAGGGACAGGCTTAGGACTGTCTGGTGTCACTTCTGCTGCATTTTCCTGGCCAAAGCAAGCCACAAGGCCAGCACAGACTCAAGCCGTGAGAAGAAGCCACCTTCTGATGGCAGGACCTGCAAACTCACAATGCATAGGGTGCAGATACTTTCACGGGATTGACAAATTGAGGCTGCTTTTGCTATCAGTCAACCACACTCATAAGTACAACATGCAATGAAACAATCATAGAATAAGAATTCAAGTTGTATAGTAGATATAGAGTATTCTTTCTTGGCCAAGAGATGAGAAGTTCAGAATGCATATTGGAGCAAAAAAGAAGATAGTATTTTGGAGAAGGCAGACATTCTTGAACCCGGTACAGCCCAGAAGAAAACCTGGGAAAATTTAGGGAATGAGCACGGGGTGATTAGTGCAAGACCGAAACATCTCCAGATGTGTTATTTCATCCGGCACTAGCATGCTCCTCTGTTTCCACACTGAGCATACGGACGGGCAATGAATATTTAATGGTCTGTATTTCTAGGTGTAACAGTCTAAGCCCTTAGTAAACATTAATATTCCTACTTGATACTTTCCCTCTTTTTATGTGGCTAAAACTCCATTTCATAGAACAAAAACAAATTCCTCTTTGCAGTGTTGTATTAGTCAGGACTACTTAGTCTGTGCTGCAGTAACAAATAACTGCTGGACCTCACTCTGGGAATGGAATAGAAGTTTATTATTGCTCACAGCAAGTCCACCGCAGGCCAGAGGACCCTCCACTGCTCGCAGCTGTGCCTCCTGCCCTCTGTGGTCTGAGCAGCGGAGGAGAGGAGGAGACTTTGCAAGATGAGGGAAATATAAATGAATGATGTAGCACGCCATGTCTTCTCATTCTTATATTTTCCATTGTGAAAATTTGTTTTTGTGTGTCTGTGTTCTTGAGAAACATGGACTGTAGGAGTAGTCATTTAAGTTGCCTCTGCTGTGCTGAAAGTAGGTATTGAAGAGAGAGACCTTGGCTATAGTTCTCCTGCCTCTGGCAACTCCCCTACCCAGAGGCTACATCTGAAGGGGCCTGGATGTAAGGGGAAACTAGCCAGCTGAGTTCCCAATTAGTAAACCATCTCCACCTCCTCTCCCGTCCTTTCCCTCCTACACCTGACCCCAGAGGAGGAGACACTTAACCCCAGGTCCCATGCCAGCCAAATGGGGATAGGATGGAATCACAATCAGTTGAGCTGTTTCAGCATACAAGGAATCATATGTTGGTTCCAATGACATCCCGTTGGTCCAAGCTCAGCTGCCTCCAATATCTACTGTCAGCTATGGCCCCATCTTTGGTCAATGTGAATGACCAAAGGACTAGACAATATGACAGAGGAAGACTAAAATTGTTCCCTCACCCATGCCTTCCCTCCCACCTGGCTGTGATGTGGCAAATACCACATGAGGGTACCACAGGTCATCAATCCACCCAACCAGAAAGCTACTGCACTGAAAAACCTGAAGTTACATAAGGGGCATCCATTAACATGTATTTGCATATTTCATCCTTGAGATAACACTGCTATGTCTGAGGCAGGTTCTAATCGCCACGTCACAGATGCAATAACTGAGCCTTAGGGACTGAGAGCTGAGATGTGCCAGCACTAGCACAGTGAGGCACATCATCCTGACTCCTGTCCTCTCAGTTAGAACATTTACATGATGGGAACTAACTGTGAAGTCCTAAATACTATGAAAACAACTTCATGTGTCTGTGTACATATTACACATGGCATAACATAGCCTTTGGGCCATGTGAGCAAGGGGGCCCTTCCCTGCATTAACAGAGTTGCAGGCAGATGGGAGGGCCCTACTGAGGTCACCCCTGTTTGCCTGACTTGGGCTTCATTTGCCATGCAGTTCAGAAGACACTGATTTGCTGAAACACAGTCTCCCCCAAATACAGCCTCCCCACTCGCTATGGCTAGTTAGTACCTGGGTCCAAAATCAGTGTGCAGGCCCAGTGACTCATGCCTGCGGTATTCCTGACAATAAAAATTGATGTGTGCAAGGCAAGAACAAGATTCATGGATCTCCTTATTCATATGATTTACTGAGCCAGCTTTTATTACCTAAGAGCCAGCCGCGGACATGTGCTCGGTGTGCTCGGGATAAATGCCTGGGGTGCAGCTCTGTGGGCGGCTGCCAGGAACAAGAAAGAAGATGGGGGGAGAGGAGAGAAATGATCTTACAGATGAAACACTTCTCGAAAATGCAGGGGCTCCAGTGCTTTGGGAACAGCTGGCGATGATGAGCTAAAAAGAAAAAAACCCATTTGTAGGCAATGGACAGCTGGAGGCCCTGCCACGCTAACTACTGAGTGGGCAGGACTGATTTATGGATGGGCCGATAACAGCAAAGAAATCAAGATTGATTTGCTCTAGAGCAAGTTTGGAGAGCTGTGGAGGCAATGGAGGGAAAAAGAGGGAGGGGGGAGGGAGGGAGACTGTGGGTCTTGAGAAAAGCCTCATCTGAAGGCATGCAAAGGACTGGAGTGAAAATAAGGACACACTGGACAATCTATAATTATGCACATCACCAGTGCAGGGGTGTGGACATGCCACCAGGAACACTGTGAAGCCCGCACTCCAGAGACTGCAGGTGCAGCCACGTTAGTCCTGTCTTCTGGCCCTGGCAGCTGCACCAGCTCTTGTTTGCAGAGTTCCTTCTCTGTGCCCAGGCCTGTACCAGGTAACACACTGGGAGAGAGAGCAACTTATATCCAGGCCACGTTCCTGGGAGATTGGAAAGTTGTATAATGTGTCTGGAGATGTGAAAAGCTAACTAGTCCTAAATCAAGCATGGGGCACATCGCTTTTCCATAGAAGATCCTGGGTCCCCTCTCTCCACTCAGTAGTTAATGCCTACACATCCTGGAGGCCTTTGCTCAATTAGCACTTCCTTGGGGAAACAACTAAAGACCCCAACAAGGCCTCATCCCATCTAATACACATTCAACAATATGTCCTGCTTCTTCAACAAATAACATGATTGTGACTTCACATGGATTACTTTGTTGTTTGTTTACTGTCTGCACATACACACACACACACACACACTGTAAGCTCATTTAGAGCAAAGGCTTTGAGTCAACAGTGACTTGTACACAGTAGATGCTTACTAAATAAATGTCGAATGGCCTGTTCATTCATTGAAAATTATTTACTAAGGGACTCTCATGTGTTGGGTGCTAAAATAAGAATGTGTTTGATGGTGATATGTACATTGTATAGAAATAGAACAAGGGGTGGTAAAGGGAGTCACAGGTGACTATATTTTGTTTGGGGGATCAAGGACTGCCTGTGACATTTTAAATGAGATTGTATCATAAGAAGTGCCGGACATTCGAATATCAGAAGGAATGCTACTGACCGTGAGAGGTAGTAACCAAAACTCTTGAAAATAGGATCAATCTTCATCTGTTTGGGAAATGGGAAAAATTCAGTGCAACTAGAGCCAAGTGTATCCTTCCATTCAGTTGAAGATTCATTCATTTCTTCACTCACTCACTCACCCACTCAATCTTCCATTAAATATCATTAGGCCTCATGCCAGGTGCTCAGAATTCAGACACATGCAAAATTAACCCTGTTCTCAAGGTGTTGGAGGATTTGTGCAGCAGCTCATCAGGGTTATGAGAACACAGACACTCAGGGCAGAGAAGACACAGAGCCTCTTGGAGGAGAGTTGACAGGGTATGGATAGGGTTTGATTAAGTAGAGAAAGATGAAACTGGACTGGCCAAAGAACATTACTGTAGGGCAGGGGGTGTCCAGATGAGGTCTGCAGATGCCTTGGCATTCTTGAGACATGACCAGGGGTCCTGGCAGTCAAAACTGTCTTCATAACACATGAATATGCTATGCATCTTCTCCATGGTATTGACGTTTGCACTGAAGGTTTTGAAGCAATCAGGGCTAAAACTGTTGGCACTTTAGCATGAATCAAGGCATTTGAAACAAACCATTTGCCATTGAAAAATAGTACCAGTAAAAAAGACAAAAAAAGCTAATTTCATTTAACAATGCATTTGATTAATCAGTAAAGTTACTATTTCTACTAAATTTCAACCTGCTTTCATGTCTTCTAAATTCTCTCTGTGATGAAATGGGAAATACTCGTAATGCACTTTGGCTTCATATTGAGGTACGGTGGTTACCTCAGGGAAATCACTTGTGTGGTTGGGTTGCAAGCTGAACTAGCTACTTTCTCCACGGAACACCACATTTACTTGAAAGAAACCTTGACAGTGATCTTTGATCATTCAGGCTGAAGTGGCAGACACATTCTTCAAAATAAACAGCATCAGCCTGCCACTTAAAAAAAAAAAATGATTGGCAATTTTTTTTGCCAACTACAAAATTCAAGCTCTCAAGAGAAAAGTAGAATTTTGGAAAACTCAAATTTGCCACTGTGATCCAGACAGCTTTTCAATAAGTAAAGACTTTGTGATGAAATGAGTAGATGTATTAATAAATGTGATTTTTATAACATGTAATAAAATTCATTAACATCTGCAAGAGCTATATAACACAAATGAATCAATAGTTTTTCAAATGACCAATGCGTGATGTTAGGAAATCATGCATAGAAAAAAGATACATTTGAAGTGCAGGATGGACCAATGCATTTCAATTCACAATGGTATGAACATTTATACAAAGCAAAAATTTCCACAATTACCTGAAATGATTATTAAAATACTCTCTCCTTTTCCAACTACCTATCTGCACAAGGCCAAATTTTCTTCATATATATCAATGGAAACAACATATTGAAGCTGATTAAATGCAAAAGGAAATATGAGAATACCTTTCTTCTATTAAAGAAAACATTAAAAAGATTTGTAATACATATAAAACAATGTCATTCTAGGTGCTAGTTTTGTCTTGAGAAACATTTTTCATAAAAATGCTACATATGAGCAGGTAATAGACATTACTTTTAAATAAATTAATATTTTTAAAGATCTCTCAGTATGGTAAATATTGATAAATATTATGCACATAAAATTTTTAAAAATTCCTGAGATCAAAATGTTTGAGAACCACTGCTATAGGGAATATAGAGAGAAAAAAATGGAAATGTGTAAGGTTAAAAGTACATGATATTTCTAATGGTTTGGATTTGTAGGTGAAGCTGATGATGAAAGTCATTTTCAGTGATAGCAGTACAAGTTTAAAAATGTATTTTTTCTAAAGATGACCAAATTTTTTTTCATGAATTATGCCCAATATAAAAATGTTTCACCAGCATATATATCATTCATTATTGCACCAGAAAACATATCTAGCATTTGTTGATGGCTTACTATGTGCAAGGCCCTGTCCTAAGTGTTTTACATGTAGCAGTGTGTTTAATTCTCAAATCCACCCTATGAAGTGCATACAATTCCCCTAATTTTTTAGATGAGGAACTTACAGTGGAAAGAGTTAAATAATTTTCCCAAGGAAAATACAAGTAGTTAGTAATAGACAAACCAAGACACTGGACTCCAAAACCTGTACCACACAATAATACAGTTAACAATGTGCAAAGTACAGTGAACATAACTTCAGCACACCATTTAAAGTGTTTGCTTTTTTTTAAAAAAAAGCAATTTTTCAAACAGGTTGAATTTTAGGTTACAGGCAAAGCAGCTGGTCTTCTGACACTGAAAGAGTGGTTTGCTTTGATCACCGGGACCTTCTCATGTATCATTAGCCCCCTGTTCACTGCCTCCACTCCACAGCTCACACACACCTACACATGCTGGAAAGGAGACTTTTCCTCTTTCATTAAAACATTAAATCTCGATATTTGTTACATATGACCTATTAGATATTTCATTATAAATAAACATAATTGTCTTCTCTAGGTAACATCAGAACTTTCCTTTTAAACTCATTATGCTTTAGTCTTCTGACTAATGAGCAGCTAAAGTATTTAACAGGAGTCGTGTCATGGCAACTGCAGAAGGAAAGAGATGAGCTGGCTTGGTCCTTCAAATCTGCTGTCTACCACTAGAATTACTCTGCTGTTTGAACTGTGGGCCAATTACCCAGGCTCCTTCTGCCCTTCCAAACCAAGCACCTCCCATGTGGCTTTGATTTGGACGCACTCAATTTATCAAAACAGTTTGTTATGTTAAAAACTATTTGATGTCAAAGAAGCCATATGACCCTTTTTATGTGTACTTTTCTTGGAATAAGAAATCAATTTAGCCATTTTAAACAAAGTTGGGGTCTGAAGAGACTTGAGCCAGTGCTACATTCATAAACTAACGAGGAAAAATGTACTTGGCAAACATATTCTCCCATGTGTAGCCTCATAGGGTGTCAGGAGTGGAGGGACCCATCCTCTAAGGGTTCCCTAGATGGTGGATCTTATTCCTCAGCCTGTCTTGGCTTCTCTTGGAGGCCTGGTTTAGCAGGCAGCTGGCTGAACTCCACCTCCTAAGGGTTGACTCAGCAAAGTCCTGACTCGGGACACAGGAATCTGAATTTTTACAAGGACACCCGGTGATTCTGAAGCATGTCTTAGAACATGATTTCAGAACCAGTGTTTTTCCCTTTGGCATTCTCTGCTACGTATCATATTCACTTAATGTTTCCTCCCCCCCACCTCACTCCTTAAATGTGAATTTTGCAGAGGGTTCTGTGCTCTGTAGACCCACCTTCTTACTGTAAACCAAATACATAGTACTACTATATCCCCACTACAGAGCTTCAGTTACGTTCCTTCTAAACATCAGACTTGGTGGCTAGAGTCCCCCGTTCTCCTACCAGCCCTCTGTAGTGAATTTTGTATGTTTCTTTTTCCCCAAAAGGTTGCAGCTGGGTGGTGTAAGGCATGATTCCAGCTCCCACGTGGAGCTGTAACTGGTGAAAGGTGGCTCTGATCATCTCCATTCCTCCTTGCCAGACAGAGTATATTTCAAGTATAGTTTAAGAAATTCGTTTTTACCCTGAGATCATGAACATAGTCTAATAGATTTTCCTTTTTTGTTTTATAATTCTACCTTTTGATTTAAGCATTTAATCTCTTTGGAGTTTATTTTAACAAAAGATGTGAACAAGGAATCCAACTTTATTTTTCTCCACGTCAGCCAATTTTTTAAGCAACAGTTTATAAATAATCAATTGCTTTTCCAGTTGTTATTCGTGATGCACATATATCATATTCCAGTTTTTGGTATCTTCAGTTCTGTTGGTCTATTCTTGCACAAAATCACACTGCTGATTATCTGTCCATTTGTTTACTTGTGTTGAACTGGGGCTTTGCAGTACTTCTTAATAATTAGGGTGATTCTCTCTCTCTGTTTTCTTTTTCAAGCTATCTGTTCTTCCACTAACATTTTATTTTATTTATTTATTTTTTTAATTTTTTGGTTGTCTGTCTGACACTTTATTTTTTTATCAAGGCAGCCAGATTTCCTGACATGCATAGCTACTTAACATGTAAACTTTTAAATATGTCTTTTTCTTCCTTTAAATTTTTATTTTGTCAATATACAATGTGGTTGATTATTATGGCCCATCACCAAGACCTCCCTCCCTCCTCCCTCTCCCCCCTCCCACTCAAGAATGTCCTTTCCGTGAGCTTGTTGTAACAACTTCAAAAAATTGTAGTTGTTATATCTTCTTCACCCCCCCCAGTTTTCCGTGAGCTTGTTGTAACAACTTCAAAAAATTGTAGTTGTTATATCTTCTTCACCCCCCCCCAGTTTTGTGTGTGTGTGTGTGTGTGTGTGTGTGTGTGTGAGTGAATTAATTTATTTATTTTTAGCTCCCACCAATAAGTGAGAACATGTGGTATTTCTTTTTCTCTGCCTGACTCGTTTCACTTAATATTATTCTCTCAAGGTCCATCCATGTTGTTGCAAATGGCAGTATTTCATTCATTTTTAAAGCTGAGTAGTATTCCATTGTGTAGATATACCACATTTTCCGTATCCACTCATCCGATGATGGACATTTGGGCTGATTCCAACTCTTGGCTATTGTAAAGAGTGCTGCAGGGCCGGCCCAGTGGCACACTCGGTAGAGTGCGGCACTTGGGAGTGCAG